>NW_020194288.1:0-163201 GCF_002847465.1 Aspergillus novofumigatus IBT 16806 | reverse complement strand
GCTGTACTAAATAAAATAATATAAATAACTGGCGGTGCCCCTCATGGTTGGGATGCACTAACCTAAAACCCTGGACCACCTGGACTACCTGGGCCTTATTCTACCTATCTTACTGCCTGCTTCACTGCCGGTCTTGCTGCCTGCCTTACTACCTGCCTTACTACCTGCTTCACTGCCTGCCTTACTATCTACTATACTACCTATCTTACTGGGTTCTTCCTGCTGGTCTTACTGCCTGTTATGCTGCCTGCCTTACTACCTGCCTTACTACCTCCTTCACTGCCTGCCTCACTGCCTACCTTACTACCTGCCTTACTGCTTATCTTACTACCTGCCTTGCTATCTACCTTGCTGTCTACCTTGCTGTCTACCTCACTGTCTACCTCGCTGTCTACCTGTCTACTCCTGTCTACCTCACTATCTACCCCACTACCTGTCTTACTTTCTGCCTGCTGTTCTGCCTGCCTCATGCATGACCTTCCTGGGGCCTTATAATCTACTATACTACCTTGCTTGCTATCCTAATCACTACCTCACTGCCTGCTGTTCTCCCTGCTATTTGACCTGCCCTTCTGCATCCTATTCTGCCTCCTATTCTGCCTCCCATTCTGTCTACCTCACTGCCTGTCTTGCTGCCTGCCTCATGCATGACCTTACTGTCTACCTCTGTCTACCTTCCTATCTACCCTTCCTGTCTACCCTCACCCTGCCTACCTTACTATCTACCTACTGGTCTCTCTTGCTCCCTCCCTACCTACTAACCATGTCTATCATAACTATGGTTGATATTATATATATGCATATGTATAAACCACTATTCAGCTAACATACTATATAGAACTAACTGTATAATATATATCTCTGCGCATTATGGTATACTAAAATATATTATTCATTCCTAAATATATCAATGCTGATCGACCTTGATCTCCTGACATAACTGCTATAACCAATAAAATGATGTAAATAACTGGCTGTGCCCCTTGTGGTTGGGGTGCGCCTGCCCTAAAAACTGGACTACCCTGGGCCTCATCCTGCCCATCAACCCCCATTCCCTGCAACCACGCGCTGCCAATATGGGCTTGATCTGGCCCTGCCATGGCCTGAATAAACATCATGGCCACCATGGGGATTCAAAAACACCGCGGTATTTGCTATGCGTGGCCTGGCTCCCACGCCATGGGCATATGGATTGGGGGCATACCGCATGAATAACACGCGCTATATGGCGGTGTATTGCACTTGCTGATGCACGTGGATCATCCATGCCCGTGCGGCCTGCTGTGGGGCTGATGACATGCATATAACTTATGGCCACCATCACCCCCTGCATGGCGTATATATAACATTGGTCCTGCCACTGCATGCATTTGGCCTGGGCATCTCCTCATCCAAACCCTGCTGGGTCCGATGCTGCTGCTGCTGGATATCCATGCGGCCCACTGCTGGGCCTGTGCCTGCTGGTGTGCCATACTGCCATGGGAATGGATGGCTGGCTGCAAAATGACTTATTGGATGGGGTGGGACTGCCTGATGGTGGGGTCACCCTGTATGGTGCCTCTCTGGCTGCCTCTCTTGCTACCATGCTACCTGCCTGGCATGGGCCTCTCTGACTACCTCTCTCTCTACCTCTCTCCCTGCCTCTCTCCCTGCCTTACTGCCTGCCTTACTGCCTGCCTTACTGCCTGCCTCGCTGCCTGCTTGCTGCTGCCTCGCTGCCTGCCTCCGCTGCCTGCCTCGCTGCCTGCCTCACATGGGGCCTCTGGGGCTGCCTCACCCGGCACTGGGCTGCTACCAACCCTGGCTGGATCCACCTCCAGCTCTGCCTAATTGGGATCATACCATCACATATCTGCTCCCTGGGATCCGCATCCTGGTAATACTGCTGCTGATACCCATCCACCACTCCATCCAAATACTGATCTAACATGACCTGGTGGCACCCAATGCCTTCTACCACCCCTATACTCAGCAACCTGCTCCTGGTCCTTAGGGGCGACGCCCTCCATCCATGGAGCTGGGGTATCCCACCCAGCTGGCTGGATAATGATTGCCTCACTGTGCTGTCCATCTCGCCCAGCCCGGCACTCTCCTGCGCGTATCCAGTAATGTCCAGGGGGTCCCAATATGGATGATGCTGCGGATATTGGGGATGTCCCACCCCATGCTAACGCGCTGGTGGTGGCGATCACGGGCTGGCCCCTATGAACCGCGCCAGCACCCCGGCCTTGTCCAACTGCTCGCTGTAATATGCCTTGCACCTAAGCACCTGCGCATGGCCGTCACCTGCCTGATGATATTTGCATATATATCACCTTCCCCCAGCGGCCTGGTCGGATGTGGTCCTGAATGAATGCTACCACCACCTCACTCTTAATCCACTGATATAGGCCCCGGCCCACCCTGGTCATGTCTGGCTGCCACACCTGGTATGCCACGTTCGGCCGCTGGTCTGGGCCCGGTATATGGTCATGGTGGCCTGGTCATACTTCATCTGCTGGCATAATTTAGCTCCATGCTCGGGGGCAATGTGGCGGTTAACCATACTATCTGGGTGCGGCCTGGACCAACCAGCCCAGCTGAGCCATCTGGGGCTGGAAATTATGTTGGGAATTCAACACCACATGGCATTTATTGATCACAATCCGGTCTAACCGCCGGGTCCACCGCAGCCGGTTCAAAAATGTCTGGAAATCAGGGCTCACCGCGATTTAGGCGTCGACCTAACATGATGGATGCGGCATTGGGGGCTGCCGGCTCTCCCATGGCACACATGATATGCTGAGCTCCTGGCAGCGCCTGGTCATATCAGCCTGTAATGCAATGAGTGGCACCACAACAATAGGTGGTGCCCCTGGGGGCGTGGAACGCGGCACCATGAATAGCATGCTCTTCCCCCTACTAGTGGGCATCACCGCCACCACAGGGCTCTCACCCCGCTGGATGGCCTGCATTGCCGGGTCCTGCACCCCCCGGAACCGCATGTCGGCCGCCCAGTCATGTGCTGCGCGGCTGCCTCTAGATCTATAGTGGCCAGCTGGTGGCGGCGTTCCATGCGGCTGACCTCAGCCTCATCCTCCCACGGGGCCTGTTTGCGCTTGCCTAATATGGATAGGTGGCCCGGGGTGCTAAACCCTAAAAACTGATGCTAATTGGTGCTGGATAACTGGAACATCTCCTGCTGGTGGGCTGTGCTGCCGGCCTGTTCCTGCATGACACGGCCATATACCATGCCGGCAACGTGTGATGAATGGGCGGCCTGTAAATTAGTAATATGGCCTATCCACTGCTTGATATCCATGCCCTCCTTAGCATCAGCATCCATGGCAGCTGGGGCCGGCTCGGCCTCCTGGATATTATGGGGGAACGCGGTGGACGGCCGCAAAAATCAGTGGCTGATGCCAATGGTGATGTCCCGGTATGCGGCGATATGGATGGTGGTGCCTAGCTGGGTGTGGGTTTCCTGTTTCAACGCCTCCCGGAACCGCTCAGACGACTATTCGCGGCCAGTACTGGGGTTGGGGGCCCATAACCATGCCTGCATGGCCTGGTTCCCCTGCGTGGGCTGGCTCCCCTGTGTGGCATCACTTCCCTGCGCGGCCTGGCTTCCCTGCACGGCGTGACTTCCCTGCTTGGTGTGACTTCCCTGCGCTGCCTGACTTCCCTGCGCCGCCTGCGCCGCCTGCCATGCAGCTAACTGATTAATGAATGGTATCACCAGCTATATATACTATACTACTAACTCCCCGACCTCCTGCGGCACATATTGATGGATGATCTTGATATCATTGCTAGCATGGAATCCCTTATGATATGCTGTTACAAATGTCACCATGCCATCCTTGATATATATATTCCGCTGTTGACTATTTGCTGTGTTGCAATGCTGAATGCTTAATAACTCTGGGGCCTGGGCCGGCTGCCCTGCAGTGACATGCATGATAATTACTAATTTCTCCTTAAACTGGGCCACGCGCTGCCAATACTGCTGGATGGTGGTGGGGTGGAATTAGCTGCCCCGCAGAAAATGCCGCTGCATGACCGGCTCGGCCCGCAGCCAGTTGATCATCTAGTGGGTCCCATCCACCGGCCACTGGGTCCGTGCATTGTGCAGAAAGTTCCACCCTGCCTGGCTCTGGCTGGGATCGTCATATAATGCTGTCTAGGGAATGGTAGGCATCTGCGCATGATCCTGCATGCATAAATGGCCTAGTATCTCCCTTGCTGCAGTTACTAATCCATGGATGAATCCCTGAAAATCCCCCATCGTGAACGCCATCTGCTGGTATAATAACTGGTCCTCGCCTATCCATGTCACATGTCCGGGCGCGGTATGATTATAATGGACCTTTAATCCATATGTGTGCTAGTCTAGCAATGTTTCCATGGGGCCATGTGTCCCACAGATCATAAACTGGTGCATCATCCATGTCACCTGCTCCTGGAATGGTCGCCGGCTCTGGCGAATGTTGACTGCGGGTAATGGATCATCGCTATGGATGGATGATGGGGCGATGATGGTGGTGATGATGGGGGTCATCACTGCTATATCCCTTATTAATCTCCCTAAGTTGATCATCTGCGCTAGCTAGCACCCATTCAGTGCTCTGGTCCTTTTGTATCCAGGTCTGAATGATCTGCCATGGATTTGGGTCTATCTATAGTGCTTTCTGGACCACTATGAATCGGGCCACCTTGATCACGCGGGATAATATTGGGGGGTAGCTCTTAGGGTCCTGCTAGCTAGCCTCACCTTGACTGAGCACCGCCATGGCGCATACTAATGCACTCTCATATTCATGACTGCGATGGCGCTGGTTAAGCAGCTTAATGCAAAATTCTAAGCATGCTTTTTCTATCATGGTCATCACCCATACCTCTAGGTCCTCCGAGACCTCCCGGTCCCCTGGAACTGCGGCCTGGCTAGCAAGCTGCCACAGCTGCTGCCATTTCTGGCGCTGCCGCACAGTCATCCCATATTTTGGACTTATCCAGTCATGCGGCGCCTGCATGCGGGCAATGAATGCTAATATCTGCTGCCATGGATGGACATGCTTCTGGATTGCCGCCTCATCCATATACGCCAGCAGTAGCTGGTATGGTGTCTGTCCTTTTTCAGACTGGACTGCTTCCACCTGAATGGCCTGGCCGCAGTGCTAGACCGTCTGCTGGCTCTTGCGGGCGACCTGCTCCATTGTATGCCAGATCACCTGCACGCACTGCTCAGTGGCATCCTGGGGATCTTCCTCCGGGGCTGCCACGCAGGCAAGTAGGTTATGCGCCTGGATACCCTGCAGATAGTCCGCCCACCGAGTCATCCGCAGCCAGGGATTCGCGTCAGTCAACTGGCTCGCCTGGATCGCCTGATCGGCCTGAGCGCGGGCCTGCGCCTGCTCCCACGCCTGCACCACCTCATCTACCGCAGCCTGCACGCGCTGGATTGATGGGGGCGGGGGGACTCCATCTGGATATCAAATATGGATATAATGGGACCCGGGACCACTAGGAAACACCTGCTGCCATGAGACATATTGGAATGACTGCTGCACCTCAGTATCACCCCTAGCCTTCTCCTTCTGGCTAACCCGCCCGCGATGACTCTGCTGGGACCACTGGTGAACAACCTGCCAATGCTTTCGCATAGATTTAATTGTTGCTGCTATATATTGGCATTTGGTTTGATCACGCAGGCAGCGCAGGCCATCAGAATGAGATGGTAATATAGGCAGCGGCTCATCTAATGCTTGAGGTATCTGGATAGTGCTACTATCATACTGAATATCCTGCTATTTAGATATTGCCTCAGTGATCTGGATTGCAACTGCATGCTTTAGGGAGTGCTTCTTCTTTAGATGTTGTTCAACCTCTGTTAGTCGTACCCCATGCTTGCATTGACGGCAGATAAGAATACCTAAGGTAGGCACCTGATGAAATAATTGATTTTCCATGATAGTAAGGATGGAATGGATAGTCATGAATGAATAGTGATGAATGAGTAAGATACAGAAACATCTTTACCCCTGAATCTAAGGTATGGTTAGTCTCGTGAGGCTGCACCTGATGAAAATCCGGCTATTAATGATGAGAATTCAACCACTAACCACCTCTTTATTCTAAGTTAGATTCTCTTAAAATTTGATCTAGTTATTAATAAGGGCCAGGTATATTACCGATTAAAATTTCAGGATGATACACCTTAGGATCTAATTATGATGGTAGAATCTAATTATAATAGCCCTTATTACTCTATCCTTTGTAGGATACGCCGCACCCACGAAAATCAGGCTGTTGATTATGTAGAATTTAACCACAAACCATCTCTTTATTCTATGTCAGATTCTCTTGAAATTTGATCCAGTTATTAATAAAGGCTAGGTATACTACCTATGAAATTTTCAGGATGATACACCCATAGAATCTAATTGCGATGAGCCCTTGAAATCAATTCCACCCAGCACCGCCAAGGAATATTTCCGCCAATCAGCACACTGTAAATTTTCGACCCTAATAGCGATGAGCCCTCATCGCTCCATCCCTTGTAGAATAGGGGCCCTATTATTTTATAGATTTAGTATATCTTATTCTACTAGATATAATAGATAGGCCTAGATAGGTCTAGATAATTATAGAATTACTAGGCTAGTATAAGTTAAATATATTTATTTCCCTTTATTATATATATTTATATGTAAATATATATTCATAAATTAAATATCTCCCTAGATCTAGATGACTCTACTATATATATAGTTACTAACTAAAGCTTTACCTACATCTGAATGACCCTACTATATATATATTTTAGACCTGTTAAAGCTGAATCACCTAGTTAAGATAGCTAACACAGGGACCTATTAAGCTAAATTACTAGGCTGAGCCATACTGAATCACCTAGTCTAGATAGCCTATGCAGAGATCTATCAAAGCTGAATTTCCTAGTTAAGAGAGCCCACGCAGGGACCTATTAAAGCTAAATCACTAGGCTAAGCCATATCAAATCTTCTAGACTAGACCCCCCACACAGGGACCTATTGAAGCTGAATCACCTAGTCTAGATAGCCCACACAGGGACCTACCGAAGCTGAAACATCTAGTCTAGGTAGCCTGCTTATAGGCCTCTCCCTACTAGACTACTAAGTCTAGACCTACTCTCTAAATGAAATCTATAAAACATTAACTTCTATAAATTTTTAAAAATTCTAGGCTTAGCATTACTAAACATGCTATATATCATTCTTCTAGTTAAAATATGGCCTATTCACTAAAAATGATGATGATTAGTCAGCAGGTAATAAATTTCAAAGTGTTTTTTAAGAATTTTTAAAAAATCAGGAATCATGCTTATATAATCAGACTATTATTATTCTATAGCTAAAAGTCCCTACTACTTACTAAAAATATTTATTATTAGCCATCTAGTACTAGGCTCTTTATAAATACTAGAAATTATTTTCTCATAATTTCTGCCTGAATTCTAAGGCTCTACTAGGCTAGTAGATGCCTCAGGCAGTGTCTATACTAGGTGGTGGCCTAAAGGGGTATAGGCTTCCCGCAGATAGTGGTCTTGGCACACCCCAACAAAAAAATTCGACCTTACCCCTACCCTCCTAGTTCGACCACCTTCCTGGTGAATAATCTAGAATTTAATATTAGAATATAATAATTTAGCTAATTAGAATCATAAATCATTTTAAATCATTCAAAAATATTAAGATTTGATAAAGTTAAGGGGTAGGGAGGAGTTACCCTCCTCCCCTCCCCCCCTGTCAACCCTAGGATTAGTATGATGCCCTCCCCTAGGCATGGGCACTTATATTGTTTGTACCTTCTCTATTATTAGTAGTAGTTATATCTATCCTATACTGAATTAACTAATCTATCTACTCTTATAGAGTATATTTTATACCTATATACCTAATCTCTTATTCCCTAGCTCTAAACCCACCATCATCCTCCCCCTACTATAAAGGGGCCCTATTATTTTATAGATTTAGTATATCTTATTCTACTAGATATAATAGATAGGCCTAGATAGATCTAGATAATTATAGAATCATAAGGCTAGTATAAGTTAAATATATTTGTTTCATTTTATATACATATTTATATATATATATATATATATATATTAAAATCTGCCTAGATCTAGACGACCCTACTATATATATATTTACTAACTAAAGGTCTACCTACATCTGAATGACCTTAATATATATAGTTTAGACCTGTCAAAGCCAAATCACCTAGTTGAGATAGCCCATGCAGGGACCTATCGAAGCCAAATCACTAGGCTAAGCCATACCAAATCAACTAGTCTAGATAGCCCATGCAGGGACCTATTAAAGCAGAATCACCTAGTTGAGATAGCCCACGCAGGACCTATCGAAGCTGAATGACTAGGATGAGATACCGCGCGCAGGGAACTATCAAAGCCGAATCACTAGGCTGAGCCATACCAAATCACCTAGTTGACATAGCCCACGCAGGGAACTATCGAAGCCAAATCACCTAGTCTAGATAGCCCACACCAGGGACCTATCAAAGCTGAATCACCTAGTCTACATACCCCACGCAGGGACCTATCGAAGCCGAATCACTAGTTAAGATAGCCCATGCAGGGACCTATCGAAGCCAAATCACCTAGTCTAGATAGCCCACGCAGGGACCTATCGCAGCCAAATCACCTAGTTGAGATAGCCCACACAGGGACCTATTGAAGCTGAATCATCTAGTCTAGGTAGCCTGCTTATAGGCCTCTCCCTACTATACTACTAAGTCTAGATCTACTCTCTAAATGAAATCCATGAAACATTAACTTCTATAAATTTTTAAAAATTCTAGGCCTAGTATCACTAAGCATGCTATATATCATTCTTCTAGTTAAAATAAGGCCTATTCACTAAAAATAGTTATAATTAGTCAGCAGGTAATAAATTTTAAAGTCTTCTTTAAGAATTTTTAAAAAATCAGGAATTATGCTTACATAATCAGACTATTATCATTCTATAGCTAAAAGTCCCTACTATTTACTAAAAATATTTATTATTAGTCATCTAGTACTAGACTCTTTATAAATACTAGAAATTATTTTTCTCATAATTTCTGCCTGAATTCTAAGGCTCTCTTAAGCTAATAGATGCCTTAGGCACTAATCTATACTAGTGGTGGCCTAAAAGGGTATAGACTTCCCGCAGATGGTGGTCTTGGCATACCCCAACAAAAAAATTCGACCTTACCCCTACCCCCCTAGTTGACCACCTTCCTAGTGACTAATCTAGAATTTAATATTAGAATATAATAATTTAGCTAACTAGAATCATAAATGTTTTTAAATCATTTAAAAATATTAAGATTTGATCATTTTGAGGGGGGGGGATGAGTTACCCTCCTCCCCCCCCCCCCTGCCAACCCTAGGATTAGTATGATGCCCCCCCCCGGGTATGGGCTATTATAGTGTTAGGGGCCTTTTACCTACATTACTATCTTACTACCCTACTTATCTATTTACTTATTATCTTACTACCTATCCTACTATCTCCCTTACTATCTCATACACTGTCTTACTCACTCCCTATCTTGCTATCTTACTTGCTGGCTCCCTCATTGCCTTGCTCACTGCCTATCTTACTGCCTCCCTCACTATCTTGCTTACTGCCTCCCTTACTGTCAACCTTACTATCTATCTCACTGCTTATCTTACTGCCTCCCTTACTGCCTCCCTCACTACCTCTCTTGCTCACTGCCTCACTCACTAACTACCTTACTGCCTATCTCGCTGCCTACTTCTCTCCTGAATGTGGTTAATATTATATGTATTCTCTGATGTCTCATTTATATATATATGCCTGCGTATAAACCACGGATTCAGCTAACATACTCTACAAACTAACTGTATAATATATATCTCTGCGTATTATGGTATCCTAAAATATATATATTCATTTATATATTACTACTGATTAACCTTAATCTCCTGATATTACTGCCTCTCTTACTGCCTGCCTAACTATTAACCTTACTATCTACCTTACTATCTACCTCACTACCTGTCTTACCACCTATCTTACTGCCTATTTTACTGTCTACCTTACTATCTACCTTACTGTCTACCTTACTGTCTACCTTACTGTCTACCTTACTGTCTACCTTACTGTCTACCTTACTGTCTACCTTACTATCTACCTTACTGTCTACCTTACTGCCTGACTCACTTACTATCTTACTTACTGCCTGTCTTGCTACCTCCCTCACTTGCTCACTGCCTGCCTTGCTTACTATCTTACTCACTGCCTCACTCACTGCCTCACTTACTACCTATCTTACTGCCTCACTCACTATCTCACTTACTATCTTACTTACTGTCTTGCTCACTGCCTCCCTCACTATATTACTCACTATCTTGCTTACTATCTTGCTCGCTGCCTCACTCACTGCCTCACTCCCTCACTATCTTACTCACTGCCTCCCTCACTGTCTTGCTTGCTGCCTCCCTCACTATCTCACTCACTATCTCACTCACTATCTCACTCACTGCCTTACTTACTATCTCACTCACTGTCTTGCTCACTGCCTCCCTTACTATCTCACTTACTACCTTACTTACTATCCCGCTCACTGTCTTGCTTACTGCCTCCCTCACTATCTCACTCACTGCCTCCCTCACTATCTCACTTACTGCCTCCCTTACTATCTTACTTACTGCCTCCCTCACTATCTCGCTCACTGCCCCCCTCACTAACTCACTCACTATCTTACTCACTATCTTGCTGACTGCCTTACTCACTGCCTTGCTCACTGCTTTGCTTACTGCCTGCCTTACTGCCTATCTCACTGCCTCCCTTAGTCCCTGTCTTGCTACCTCACTTACTCCCTATCTCACTGCCTCCCTTATTATCTTACTTACTCCCTGTCTTACTATCTCACTCACTGCCTTTCTCACTGCTGCACTCACTGTCTAGCTCACTATCTAGCTTACTATCTTGCTCACTGCCTTACTGCCTTGCTCACTTCCAGTCTTGCTGCTAGTCTCACTAGCTACCTTGCTCACTGTCTATCTTACTGTCTACCTCACTGTCAACCTTACTATCTACCTCACTGCCTCACTGCCTGCCTCTCTTACTGCCTCTCTCACTTACTATCTACCTCACTGTCTAGCTTACTATCTAGCTTACTGCCTTACTTACTGCTTTGCTCACTGCCTCCTTTACTGCCTGCCTTGCTGGCTACCTTACTATCTCTCTCACTGCCTGTCTCACTGCCTACCTCTCTCTTGAATGTGGCTAATATTATATATATATATGCCTGTATATAAACCACGGATTCAGCTAATATACTCTATAATTAACTCTATAATATATATCTCTGAGCATTATGGTATCCCAAATTATATATATTTATTCACTAATATATTAATGCTGACTAACCTTAATCTCTTAATATTATTACCTCTCTTGCTGCCTGCCTTCCTATTAACCTTGCTATCTACCTTACTATTCACTTTACTATCTACTATACTATTAACCTTACTGTTGACCTCACTATCTACTATACTATTAATCTTATTATCTACCTTACTAACTATCTCTCTCCTAACTATGGTGATATCCCCCTGATACCTAATTATATATATATATATGGATGTATAAACCATGGATTTGGATATTTATATAAACTAAATATATAATATATATCTCTGCTGCTATTATGGTATCCTAAAATATATATATTTATTTACTTAATATATTAATCCTAATTAACCTTGATCTCCTAATATATATCTATTACTTAATATATGGATGCTAACTAATCTTAATCTACAAATATTACTACCTCCCTTACTACTTACCTTACTATTAACCTTACTATCTACTATGATATTTATATTACTATCTACCTTATTACCTACCTTACTATTGACTACACTATCTACCTTACTATTAACCTCACTATCTATCTTACTGTCTACCTTACTATCTATCTTACTATCTACCTCACTGCCTATCTTACTGCCTACTTACTGCCTGCCTCACTTACTACCTCACTTGCTGCCTGCCTTGCTTGCTGCCTACCTCACTGCCTGACTTGCTCACTGCGTGCTTCCCTTACTCACTACCTTACTTGCTCACTGCCTGCCTTGCTTACTGCCTGGCTCATTCACTGCCTCCCTCGCTGCCTGCCTTAATGCCTGACTCACTTGCTCCCTCACTCACTGCCTCGCTCGCTCACTGCCTCGCTTGCTCACTGCCTTGCTCGCTCACTGCCTGGCTTGCTTACTGCCTGCCTTGCTCACTGCCTCCCTCGCTCACTAACTGGCTCGCTCACTGCCTCGCTTGCTCACTGCCTTGCTCGCTCACTGCCTCGCTCGCTCACTGCCTGGCTTGCTTACTGCCTGCCTTGCTCACTACCTCCCTCACTCACTGCCTTGCTCACTCACTGCCTGGCTTGCTTACTGCCTGCCTTGCTCACTGCCTCCCTCGCTCACTAACTGGCTTGCTCACTGCCTGCCTTACTAGCTGGCTTGCTCACTGACTCCCCTACTCACTGCCTTGCTTGCTAGCTCACTTACTGACTGGCTTGCTGACTGACTGGCTTGTTTACTGCCTCGCTCGCTCACTGCCTGACTCACTGACTGCCTATCTCACTGTCTAGCTTACTGTCTCACTGCCTCCCTCACTATCTCACTCACTATCTTACTTACTGTCTCACTCACTATCTTGCTCACTGCCTCCCTCGCTGCCTGTCTTATTGCCTGTCTTGCTGCCTGTCTTGCTGCCTTGCTTGCTGCCTGCCTCCCTTGCTCACTGCCTCGCTCACTGACTCCCTTACTCACTGCCTCGCTTGCTCACTGCCTAACTTGCTCGCTGCCTGCCTCCCTTATTCACTGCCTCCCTCACTGCCTGCCTTAATGCCTGGCTTGCTCACTGCCTGCCTTGCTCACTGCCTCAGTCACTGACTCCCTTACTCACTGCCTTGCTCGCTCACTGCCTAACTTGCTCACTGCCTGCCTCCCTCACTCACTGCCTGCCTTACTTACTGCCTAGCTTGTTCACTGCCTCCCTCACTGCCTGCCTTAATGCCTGACTTGCTTGCTCCCTTGCTCGCTGCCTCCCTCACTCACTACCTCGCTTGCTCACTGCCTGGCTTGCTCACTGCCTGCCTTGCTCACTGCCTGCCTCCCTCACTCACTGCCTTGGTCACTGCCTCCCTCACTTACTGCCTTGGTCACTGCCTCCCTCACTCACTGCCTTGCTCGCTCACTGCCTGGCTTGCTCACTGCCTGGCTTGCTTACTGCCTCCCTCGCTTACTGCCTGGCTTGCTCACTGCCTGCCTCACTAGCTAGCTTGCTCACTGACTGGCTTGTTCACTGCCTCGCTTGCTCACTGCCTGGCTCACTCACTACCTATCTCACTGTCTAGCTTACTATCTCACTGCCTCCCTCACTCACTAACTGGCTTGCTCACTGCCTGTCTTGCTTGCTGCCCCCCTCGCTCACTGCCTGGCTCGCTGCCCCCTTGCTCATTGCCTGCCTTACTGCCTACCTCACTGCCTATCTCACTATCTACCTTACTATCTACCTTACTGTCTACCTTGCTACCTACCTCTCTCCTAACTATGGTTAATATGATATATATTCCCTGATATGTCACTTATATATATATCCCTGCGTATAAACCACGGATTCGCTAATATACTCTATAAACTAAATGTATAATATATATCTCTGCGCATTATGGTATCCTGAAATATATATATTCATTCATTAATATATTAATGCTGATTAACCTGATCTCCTGATATAACTGCTGTACTAAATAAAATAATATAAATAACTGGCGGTGCCCCTTATGGTTGGGATGCACTAACCTAAAACCCTGGACCACCTGGACTACCTGGGCCTTATTCTACCTATCTTACTGCCTGCTTCACTGCTGGTCTTGCTGCCTGCCTTACTACCTGCCTTACTACCTCCTTCACTGCCTGCCTTACTGCCTACCTTACTACCTGCCTTACTGCTTATCTTACTACCTGCCTTGCTGCTTACCTCGCTGCCTGCCTTGCTGCCTGCCTTACTACCTGCCTTACTGCCTGTCTTCCTGTCTGCTTCACTGCTTACCTCACTGCCTGCCTTACTGCCTACCTACTGTCTACCTTGCTGTCTACCTCGCTGTCTACCTCGCTGTCTACCTCGCTGTCTACCTCACTGTCTACCTACTGTCTCTCTTGCTCCCTACCTACCTACTACCTATGTCTATCATAACTATGGTTGATATTATATATATACATATTTATAAACCACTGATTCGGCTAACATACTATATAAACCAACCGTATAATATATATCTCTGCGCATTATGGTATACTAAAATATATATTCATTCCCAAATATATCAATGCTGATCGACCTCGATCTCCTGACATAACCGCCATAACCAACAAAATGATGTAAATAACTGGCTGTGCCCCTCATGGTTGGGGTGCGCCTGCCCTAAAAACTGGACCACCTGGGCCTCATCCTGCCCATCAACCCCCATTCCCTGCAACCAGCGCTGCCATACGGGCTCGATCTGGCCCTGCCATGGCCCGAATAACATCATGGCCACCATGGGGATCAAAACCCCGCGGTATTCGCATGCATGGCCTGGCTCCCACCCACGGCATATGGATTGGGGCATGCCGCACGAAAAACACGCGCTATACGGGGCATATTGCACTTGCCGACGCACGCGGATCATCCATGCCCGTGCGGCCTGGCTGTGGGGCTGATGACATGCATATAACTCATGGCCACCATCACCCCCTGCATGGCGCATATATAACATTGGTCCCGCCACTGCATGCATTCAGCCTGGGCCATCTCCTCATCCAAACCCTGCTGGGTCCGATGCTGCTGCTGCTGGATATCCATGGCAGCCCACTGCTGGGCCTGCGCCTGCTGGGCGTTCCATACCGCCATGGGAATGGATGGCTGGCTGCAAAATGACTCATTGGATGGGGTGGGACTGGCAGCCTCCCTGGGGACCTCGCACGGCAGCTGGCTGTGGCTGACCTGGGGTGCCTCTCTCCCTGCCTCTCTCCCTGCCTGATGGCCTGCCTGGCACGGAACCTCTGGGGCTTGCTCACCCAGCACGGGGCTACTACCTACCCTGGCTGGATCCACCTCCCGCCCCTCCCAATCGGGATCACACCTGTCACATGCCTGCTCCCCGGCATCCGCATCCTGGTAATACCGCTGCTGATACCCGTCCACCACTCCGTCTAAATACTGATCTAACACAACCCGGCGGCACCCAATGCCTTCCACCATCCCCATATACTCAGCAACCTGCTCCTGGTCCTTGGGGGCGACGCCCTCCATCCATGGAGCTGGGGCATCCCACCCAGCTGGCTGGATAATGATTGCCTCACTGCGCTGTCCATCTCGCCCAGCCCGGCCACTCTCCTGCGCGTAATCCAGTAACGTCCGGGGGGTCCCAATATGGATGATACTGCGGATATTGGGGATGTCCACCCCCATGCCTAACGCGCTGGTGGCGGCGATCACTGGGCTGGCCCCCATGAACCGCGCCAGCACCCCAGCCTTGTCCAACTGCTCACTGTAATACGCCTCACACCTAAGCACCCGCGCCATGGCCGTCACCTGCCTGATGATATTCGCATATATGATCACCTTCCCCCCAGCGGCCTGTCGGATGCGGTCCTGAATGAATGCCACCACCGCCTCGCTCTTAATCCACTGATACGGCCCCCGGCCCACCCCGGTCATGTCCAGCCGCCATACCCGGTATCCCACGTTCGGGCGGCTGGTCTGGGACCGGTATATGGTCATGGCGGCCCGATTATGCTTCATCCGCCGGCATAATTCATCCTCCATGCTTGGGGGCAACGTGGCGGTCAACCATACCATCTGGGTGCGGGCCTGGATCAACCGGCCTAGCTACGCCATCTGGGGCCAGAAATCACACTGGGAATTCAACACTACGTGGCATTCGTCAATCACGATCCGGTCCAACCGCCGGGTCCACCGCAGCCGGTTCAAAAACATCTAGAAATCGGGGCTCACTGCGGATTCGGGCGTCACTAACACGATGGATGCGGCATCTAGGGGCTGCCGGCTCTCCCATGGCACACACGATATGCCGAGCTCCTGGCAGCGCCTGGTCATATCGGCCCATAATGCGACGAGCGGCACCACAACAATGGTGGTGCCCCCAGGGGTGGCGAACGCGGGCACCATGAACAACATACTCTTCCCTCCACCCGTGGGCATTACTGCGACCACGGGGCTCTCCCCCGCTGGATGGCGCGCATGGCCGGGTCCTGGACCCCCGGAACTGCATAGCAGGCCGCCCCATCATGCGCTGCGCGGCAGCCTCCAGATCCATTGTTGCCAACTAGTGGCGGCATTCCATATGGCTGACCTCGGCCTCATCCTCCCACAGGGCCCGTTTGCGCTTGCCTAATGTGGATTGGGGGGCCCCAAACCCTAAAAATTGATGCCAATCGGTGCTGGATAACCAGAACATCTCCTGCCGGTGCACAGTGCTGCCAGCCTGTTCCTAGATGCCGTGGCCATATACCATACCAGCCACATGCGATGAATGGGCGGCTTGTAGATCAGCAATATGTCCCATCCACTGCTCAATATCCATGGCGTCCTCGGCATCAGCATCCATGGCAGCTGGGGCCGGCTCCGCCTCCTGGATATTATGGGGGAACGCAGTGGATGGCCGCAAAAATTGGCAACTGATTCCAATGGCGATGTCCCGGTACGCTGCGATATGGATGGTGGCGCTAAGCTGGGTGTGGGTTTCCCGCTTCAACGCCTCCCGGAACCGCTCGGACGACCATTCATAATCAGTACTGGGGTCAGGGCCCCATAACCATGCGTGTGCGTCATGACTTCACACGGTGTGACTTCCCTGCGCTACCTGACTTCCCTGCGCTGCCTGCGCCGCCTGCCATGCAGCCAACTGATTAATGAATGGCATCACCAGCCACATATACCATACTACTAACTCCCCGACCTCCTGCGGCATATATTAATAGATGATCTTGACATCATTACTAGCATGGAATCCCTTATGATATGCCATCACAAATATCACCATGCCATCCTCAATATATATATTCTGCTGTTGACTATTTGCTGTGTTGCAATGCTGAATGCTTAATAACTCTGGGGCCCAGGCCGGCTGCCCTGCAGTGACATGCATAATAATTACTAATTTCTCCTTGAACTGGGCCACGCGCTGCTAATACTGCTGGATAGCGGTGGGGTGGAATTGGCCGCCCCGCAGAAAATGCTGCTGCATGACCAGCTCGGCCTGCAGCTGGTCAATCATCTAGTGGGTCCCATCCACCGGCCACTGGGTCTGTGCGTCGTGCAGAAAGTTCCACCCTGCCTGGGTCTGGCTGGGATCATTATATAATGCCATCTACTTGCTGCAGTCACTAATCCATAGATGAATCCCTGAAAATCCCCCATTGTGAACACCATCTGCTGGTATAATAACTAGTCCTCACCCATCCATATCACATATCCGGGCGTGGTATAATTATAATAGACCTTTAATCCATACATACACCAGTCTAGCAATATTTCTATGGGGCCATGTGTCCTATGGATTATAAACTGGTGCATCATCTATATCACCTGCTCCTGGAACAGTCAGCGGCTCTAGCAAATATTGACCGCGGGCAATGGATCATCACTATGGATGGATGATGGTAGTGATGATGGTGGTGATGATTAGGGGTCATCACTGCCATATCCCTCATCAATCTCCCTAAGTTAATCATCTGCGCTAGCTAGGACCCATTCAGCGCTCTGGTCCTTTTATATCTAGGTCTGAATGATCTGCCATGGATTCAGGTCCATCCATAATGCTTTCTGGACCACCATGAATCGGGCCACCTTAATCACGCAGGATAATATTAGTAGGTAGCTCTCTGGGTCCCGCCAGCCAGCCTCACCCTAACCAAGTACGGCCATGGCGCATACTAATGCACTCTCATATTTATGGCTGTGATGGCGCTGGTTAAGCAGCTTAATGCAAAATTCTAAGCATGCTTTTTCTATAGCAGTCATCATCTATACCTCTAGGTCCTCTGGGTTCTCCAGGTCCCCTGGAACTGCAGCCTGGCTAGTGAGCTGCCACAGCTGCCGCCATTTCTGGCGCTGCCGCGCGGTCATCCCATATTTCGGGCTGGTCCAGCCGTGCGGGGCCTGCGTGCGGGCAATGAATGCTAATATCTGCTGCCATGGACGGACATGCTTCTGGACTGCAGCCTCATCCATGTATGCCAGCAGCAGCTGGTATGGGGTCTGCCCCTTTTCGGACCGGACGGCTTCCACCTGGATGGCCTGGCCGCAATGCTGGACTGTCTGCTGGCTCTTATGGGCAACCTGCTCCATGGTGGCCCAGATGACCTGCACGTGCTGCTTAGTGGCATCCTGGGGATCTTCCTCTGGGGCTGCCACGCAGGCTAGCAGGTCATGGGCCTGGGTGCCCTGCAGATAGTCAGCCCACTGAGTCATCCGCAGCCAGGGGTTCGCGTCAGTCAGCTGGCTGGCCTGGATGGCCTGATCGGCCTTGGCCCGGGCCTGGGCCTGCTCCCAGGCCTGCACCACCTCATCTACTGCAGCCTGCACGCCCTGGGTAGATGGGGGTGGGGGACCCCATCTAGATATCGAATATAGATATAGTGGGACCCTGGACCACTAGGGAACACCTGCTGCCATGAGACATATTGAAATGACTGCTGTAGCTCTGCCTCACCCCTAGCCTTCTCCTTTGGGCCTACCCGCCCGCGATGGCCCTGCTGGGACCACTGGTGAACTATTCGCCAGTGCTTTCGCATAGATTTCATAGTAGAGGCAATGAATAAGCATAGTGGATCTTGCTGGCAGAGCAAGCCATTTAATTGACATGGTAATATAGGCAGTGGCTGATCTAATTCATATAGTATGCAGATTATACTACTCTTATACTGAATATCATCCCATTGAGATATTGCCTGGATGATCTGGCTAGTGACTGCATGCTTTAGGTGATGCTTCTTCTTAAGATGCTGATCCACCTCTGCTGGTCGCACCCCCTGCTGGCATTGATGGCAAATGAGTATGCCTAGGGTCGGCACCTAACAAAATAACTGGTTTTCCATAATAACTATGGATGAATATGGATGGATTAAATGAATTTAGATGACTATTTATGAATTCTAAGAGATGGGAATACCTCTACCCCTGAATCTAATGTAGGTGCGGGTGATACCCCAACAAAATTACAGAGGTTGAATAAGGTAATTTTATAACCACACCACACCTTCAAGAATGAATTAATAGACCTTAAATTTAACTAGTGAAAAGATAAATAGCTACTCTATATAAGGAAAAAATCTGAGCATTATCAGCCTATTATTACTAAATGCACCATGCCACTAAGTGTGTAAACCCACCATGCGCGGACTTGGGGTTTGCCAAGTAATCAGTAGCTACACACCCTAAACGCACCATGACCATGGTGCTCCACCCCTTGTGGGATAGACTTAAAGATATATATATAGGAGCTAGGCATAATTAACTATAGAGGTTAATTATAGTAGGCCTTTTATCTTAATTAGAAAGCCTTACAGCCTAGTATAGGTTCTTATATACTTATTATTACTACTTTAATTTATACTTATTAGATCTATCTATCTCTTCTAAGGTAATATTTAATTATAAACCCTTTATATATATTAAAATCTAAACTACTAAACTAAACTATATAAATTATCCTTCTTATATACTTACATAAAAATATATATATATAAAGTAATTCTTATTATTATCTTTTAAATTACTATCTTCTCTATTCTTATTAGTAGTTATATCTATCCTATACTTAATTAACTAATCTATCTACTCTTATAGAGTATATTTTATACCTATATACCTAATCCCTTATTCCCTAGCTCTAAACCCACTATTATCCTTCCCCTACTATAAAGGGGCCCTATTATTCTATAGATTTAGTATTTCTTATTCTACTAGATATAATAGATAGGCCTAGATAGATCTAGATAATTATAGAATTATAAGGCTAGTATAAGTTAAATATATTTATTTTACTTTAATATACATATTTATTTATATTTATATATATATATATATATTAAAATCTGCCTAGATCTAGATGACCCTACTATATATATATTTACTAATTAAAGGTCTATCTACATCTGAATGACCTTAATATATATAGTTTAGACCTAATAAAGCTAAATCACCTAGTTAAGATAGCCCATACAGGACCTATTAAAGCTGGATTACCTAGTCTAAGATACTATACACAGGGACCTATTAAAGCTAAATTACTAGACTAAGCCATACTAAATTAACTAGTCTAGATACCCTGCTCAGGCACCTATTAAAGCTAAAATATCTAGTTAAGATAGCCTACATAGGGACCTATTAAAGCTAAATTAACTAGTCTAGATAGCCTATATAGGGACCTATCATATCTAAATAATCTAGTCTAGGTAGCCTACTTATAGGCCTCTCCTTACTAGACTACTATATCTAGATCTACTCTCTAAATGAAATCCACAAAACATTAACTTCTATAAATTTTTAAAAATTCTAGGCTTAGTATTACTAAGCATACTATATATTATTCTTCTAGTTAAAATTTAGCCTATTCACTAAAAATAATTATAATTAGTTAGCAGGTAATAAATTTTAAAGTAGCTTTTAATAATTTTTAATAAACCAGGAATTATACTTATATAATTAGTCTATTATTATTCTACAGCTAAAAGTCCCTACTATCTACTAAAAATAAATAATTAGTTATCTAGTACTAGACCCATAGTAAATTTATTATTTTAACCAGTAACCCTTCAACCAGAGCCCAAAAGTTAATGGCTCTGGCTGAAATCCGTTATCCATTCACATTGGGATTTCAGCCAGAGCCATTAAATGCCCTTTTGGCTCCGGCTGAAATCCATCTATTCACATCAGGATTCTGGCCGGAGCCATTCCCTTTTGGCTCCGGCTAAAATCCTTCAACTCACTATATTAGTTTTTCCAGCCCTCATTTCATTTCTAGAGCAATTCTATTTTGGCTCTAGCTAAAATGCAGCGATATCAACATTTACCCCTATTTCAAAGCCTAATAAGACTTCCCGCCCACTGCCATTCACCTCCTGTGCTGATTAATCCAAAACTAACCAACACCCCCCTGTGACATGGACTCCACGCATAACATTATTATAATTTCATAAGTGCCTTACAAGTATCCCACTATCCATTAATTTGAACACACTGGGAATGGCAATAGCTAGTGAACCTAGTCTATACTTGTATAGCACCACATACCAGGCAATTTTCTGCCTTAAATACTGCATTGCAGTTCCCACAAAAGTCAAGCACAGACATCTCATTAACGTGCATAAGGTGCCCCCTGAAAACCAAGACCATCACCTACAATGCATTCCATCTAACGCAAAGCCACGCCATGATCACTCAGACTTCCTAATTCCACCATATATAATACCTGTTCCCTATCTAAAGACAGTTAATCTATGGCACTGCCCTGACTGCAATTTCCTAACTCCATCTTGTAATTTGATTAGGAAACATCATCAATGACAACATCTTGGTCTAGGGCCAAGTCTAGTTCAAGTCCAGGGCCAGCAGTGGTTCTGTGGATCACTAAAGACTAGATACTAGGTGATTAAGACTGAGGATCTACATTAACAAGGTGCTTGCGCGCCTGAGATCAGGTCTTCACTACCTTTGGTGCAGCGCGAGTTAGAGATAATTTCAGATAGTATCTATATAAACCTACAACATCCTCACTAATATTTTGCTAATACATGCTGTAGATGCAGATATCCCTAATTCACAACCATTAGGTCCAGAACCAGCTAGAGTTCTAGATAAGGATTTATACATTATATCTAAAATATGCTAACCAGCCAATCCTTCTAGTCCCTAACTCACAGCCCGACTCGCAGTTAACTAAACAGACTGAAACTGAGACATGTGATTCAAGACAAACACTATTAATTTAAGTACCTACTTGACCAGCATGGATTTCCAGGCTTATATATGAAGAGACTCAAGTTCATAATGTTTAGAAATACTCATCTAATGCATTGGGTAAAGATTCTATCTCATTACCTTTGCTAATATATGCTAACCTCTCTAAGTTCTAGACTCTCATGTTGGCACCAAACCCATCCCTAGTCTGGTTCCAAATGCAGAAGATATGGCTGGATATACTGCTGGTCCCTCTCTAAACTTAGATGATATATTTCTCCTCAATAACCACCATCTTAATGATGATGTTACTCCTTAGCTTTAATCCACAGAGTGGTTGCACTACTTTCACGGACGCTCATTAGATGGAATGGTTTGGGTAGCTAGACATGTTAGTATGCTGCAGTCCATCCATGAGCTCCAGCCATTCTGGGGTGCGCTAGATGTTAATTACTAATTTAAGTAAGCACTGATTAATCACAGTAACCAGATACTCACCATGATCCTGGTGACCTTTAATCATATTATGGAGTAAGCATTTTGAACACTCCGCCAGATACCTACCTCTATTAAGGAAGTGTTTTTAAGTCTAATTGTATAACACTAAGGAAAGCGTCCACTTGACTTCCTAAACCCTAGCACAGAGAAGGGTTATATCTAGGTCTGGAGACAGCTTCTTTACTTCATCTTCTGCAGTGTGCCTCTCAGAGATAATAAAGTGCAATGGTCAAAGCTTAGGGTATTTTTAGATCCTTTATAGGAATGGGAAGCTACTCTAATATGGGATTGGCTTGACTACTTCCTTAAGAGCTATATTAAAGATAGTTTCACTAATCCTGATCCCTTGGAAGATAGGCCTACTGAATGATCACAAGATCTGGAGTTTAGCTCACAATGTGCTGTTGGCAGCCAAGGATCTACTAGCCATTAAATTAAGTAGCAGGGGCCTTTAGCTTAACAGCAACTTCAGATGAAGTGATAATAGCTCTCAGAGTAATAGCTGTTTCAGATACTAGTTAGTGTGGTTATTCCACCTCTGTCCAAAACCTATAACATGCAGGCGGTGTCTTAAGGTTTAGGGAGCTTTCCACCCGGAGAGCAAGCCCCTAATATAGTTCTAACCCTAATGATAATAAGATGTGGAGGCAGGAAGTTAAAGGTTATGTCTAAGAAGAGGAATATAAACCCTTATTTATAATAGCCATATTATTGCAACCGCCTTTCCATCATGCAATCCTTAAGTCAGTTAATTAACCCTTCAGGAGATGACACTGAAGTAGCTTTAGATGGAAGTGATGGATCTGATAGTACTGATCTAAGCTTTACTGTAGATGAGCTTAGATCAGGCTGAGCAT
The DNA here is from genome assembly GCF_002847465.1 of Aspergillus novofumigatus IBT 16806. NCBI lineage: Eukaryota > Fungi > Ascomycota > Eurotiomycetes > Eurotiales > Aspergillaceae > Aspergillus > Aspergillus novofumigatus. The sequence goes on along the minus strand of NW_020194288.1, from coordinate 139,818 downwards.
CATCATTCTCAGGCACTGAGAGTAACTACTCTGATGACTGGTTTCCCCCTGAAACTACAAAGCCCAGACTTGGAGACCTGAGACATTAAAATAATAATCACATCCTGCGCTGCCTTCCCTCAACTGGTCAGGCCTGGCTGGAAGAGTGGCTTTTTTCATTCTGTATTGGGTTGCTTACTAGAAAGGCTGGCCACACACATGGTGATAAATTTTGAAATGTGATTGTTACTTTCACTGCTGTGTGTGGAATCTAACCTAAGATAAAGAGCTTCTATGATCCTTACAGCTACACTTCCAAACTTGCAGCTCTCTTATGGGTATCACAGATATTACTATTAGAATATGCCCTGCTAGTCAAGCCCTATGGGTTTATTCCTAATATCCATCCCTGTACTGAATATCTGAATTACCTTGACCGGGCACTGTTGGTATACAGTATCTTTGCTGGATGGGATAGTTGGTATCCCATGGCTGAGCTCCTGTGGTTGATGAGCAAAGGGCTCAGTATTACACATCACTAGAAGTGACCCCTAAATGTGCACTGGTCAGATGATGGGCAAGTCATCCACCATAATAGGGCTAGAGGCATTGCAATGGACTTAATGTGTGCTTAGGTCTAAGGTATGATATCAAATCTAACTTCCTTTTTGGATGAAGTCCTGCTCTGGGGCTATAAGTCACTAATCATGCTAGCTGACTTACAGGACCAGCTATGTGAAGATATAGCCAGCTTCTTATTTTTAGATCTGCTGTCACTGTGTTAAATATCCTGTGAAGTACTGCTATAGCTCTGTGAGACTCCACCTGATGGCATTTAACCTATAAGGTAAAAGGACACATGGGACTTCAAAGATGTAGATAAATATCTAAGTAATGTAAAGTAGTTTCTATGAGAACTTGTAGTACTGATTAATGTGACTTGGGGGCAGCTAAGTTGAGGCACAGAGCTCTGGAACATTAAGTAGCAGAATATATCTATATCTTGATGAAATATCTTTATTTATAATAGATCTGTGCTTATCATTATAGATTATAATAAGAGCCGGAATTAGACTGAGTCATATAACTATACACCTTAGTTTCTTCCACCACTGGTTAGGAGGCTGGTAGTACTTTACCTTGTTCATGTGTGATCCCTTGTTTTGGCTCTTAATTGAGAGAAGAGATAAAGGTGAAAGAAAGGATCTACACCTGCTCTGCTAACCCAGCCCCCTAAACCCTAACCTATAGATGATTATTATTTGTTTGCTGTGCCTGGAGCAAGGCATACAGCAGAGAGGGGATAGGTATTATAGATGATGTTTGAGTTAAGTGAGGGGGCCTTTGAGGGTGTGCGCCTTATAATATAAAAATACTGTCATATTGCTATTGGAATCACTAAGAAGCACTTACCATCTCAGGCTTCTGGGGAGGACCTAGCTCAAGCAGTAGCACTGCTCTAGAATGTCTTTGCTGCCTAGGCTGGACATTATTTCTTAATTAATTAATATATCTATGCCAGGGACAGGGCTATACCACATGCAGGCTTTGGGGATAAATTAGACATCTTTTAGTGGGCATCCTATCTATGGCATGACTTCATCCTCTAGCCCACCTTATAAGTCTCTTAGCTAAGAGTAATATCTAGTTAGCCTACTCTATAGTTCTCCCTGCCACCTGGCATAATCTCTTAGCTATTTAAGGACACTCCCTGGCCATTCCTTAAGCACTTCACAGAGTGGAAATTACTGATATGTATTAACCATGGCACTGCTATACCATATATATTAAGGGCTACATACCTTTAATGACACTATGTGGATTGGTTAATTACTTATAATGAGGTTCAAGCAATAGAGGATTATGATCTTCTATGTCTTAAGGATGTTTAGGCTACCCTGTGTGAATAAGAAGCCCTATGCCCTTTTCCATTTCTGGAACTAAAAGATAGATATGGATGTCACAGGCCTGGCTATTAATTTATTACTAGCTCTAGGAAGAAATGGCTATTGCACAGGGCCAAGGTGTATGTAGAAAGGAATCATCAAAACACAAAAGTACAGGCATTGATGGACTAAGGAAGTTACCTAGTGGAGGTGCATATCCCCTAATACTAAGGCTTAGGAATTAGCTCTATTTTTACCTGATGGGAATCTATCATCTTATATATATGCCTACTGGATCTCCTATACCCACAGGCTAACACACTGATTCTCCTATCCTACCGCCCATTATAATGAACAATGGTTGTTAACCAGGCTGGCATGCCCTGATTTCGGCCGGGGCCATGTTTCACTAGTGTAGGTATTAATCTAGGTATTTCATAACTATGTAATCATTTCTTGTACTGCCTCATCACCTTACTTATTCACCTATAATGACAGTTAATCTCTCCTGTCCCTTTTCATTCTCTATCTTCCTCACTGTTGTTAACCTTAACCACCTTACTAAACCACTCTAATCTGTATGTGCATACTAATTTTGGTTAGGGCCAGGTATCATGTGCTTACTTATCTATCTAGTTATACTTTATAATACTCTATCATCTGCTCACCATTCAACTATCCTAATATATAGTTAACTATCTCTCTCTTCTCATTCTTCATCTTCCTCCCTATCAAGCTTAACTCTATTAAACCGCCAAGATGGAGAATGAGAAGGGAGATTAATCTATAAGTAAATACTACCTCACTTTCCTTTACTATCTACACTGTTTCTGGTTTTAAGTCTTCCTTTCTTATAGCTGCGTTCACTGCAAGTGCAGCACTACCAACCATATTATTAGGGCCAATAACCATACCTCCATCCAGATCTCCATTAGCAAGGTTGATGAGAACAGTTGCTATACTGGCAACAACTAGAGCTATGCTCTCTGTGGCTTCCTCTATGCTCATGGTGAGAGTAATGACTCCCTGAACCACCTCTGCTAGTGTGACAGCAATGTGCGCAACATCTGAACTACCAGCTGCCAGTAGTAAATGCTAGATGACTTTTTCTAGTGTTTGCTGTGTAAGATAGGTTACTTGGATATAAGTTCTACATCTATTGAATCATGGTCAGCCAACCCGCATGCTGATTTGGATGTCAGTGTGGATAGGAAAAGACAGGCTGTTAGATAAGTTATGTCTGGGAGTTGATGATACCTGAAAATCATTTTCTTTTACCATGAGTTAATAAAGACTTGAAGAACTTCCATCTAATTTGACCCTGTTAATCCATTCCATGTATAGGATCCTCACAGCTTCTCTTACCTGTGCTTATCTAACCTATGTTGCTCACAGCCAGGTGCCCCTTGATTTCAGCCAGACCCAAACTGTCGCTCACTCACAGCCAGGTGCCCTGGATTTTGGCCAGAGCCAACTGTTGCTTGCTCACAGCCAGGCCAGCTAGGTGCCCCTGATTTCGGCCAGAGCCAACTGTGCTGTCAGGGCGGCTGAATATCATGTGATGATGTCATTAGCTAAGACACTTGTGGGTGGGTGCTCAGGCTCAACTAATCAGATTGCTTGATGGTATATTCTGTATAGCTTTAATGTTCACGGCAACATACATTCACAAATATATTCACTTTTCTATGAAATGTCTTGCCTAGGGCTTTAACCCTGTGCTATATAATGTATAATTCTGTTTATCCACCTCCATCTTACCTCCTTCTATCTTCTTCTTCTTCTTCCCCTTAACACCATCGCTAACAACATCTCATCTCCAACTATGAATAATTTTAAGGTCAGTATCTGCTTCTAATAACTTCATTATTAATTCTGCTTTAATATTACATCTCCTTTTTCACCTCCCTGTCTGAATTTCCCCTGTTTCCTTCGCTTGGACCAACACAACCTGTGGATTTCTGCTAGAGCCAATGGAATTAGGGCAGATCTAGCGCGTATACTTCCCCTTGCAAACCCTTCTATAGCACCAGGAGCAATCTACAGTTTCTTTATTACTTTTCTTTATTATAATGCTGAAGCTGAGTTATTTATCTTCCTCTCCATGCCCCTGAGAATCCCTAGTGTTTCTTTGTCTGTACCAAACCCCATGAGCATTGGATTTCCACCTGAGCCAGTATTTAGATGTGAATTTGGCATGTCTCATTGCTTGCACCCTTTGGCCTGCTGAACTTGGGGCAATCCAGTGTTCCTTATTTCTATTTTCTACTGCTTGTTTCCTTGTTTCTAAATTCCACCACTTAGGTGTTTGACTTGCTCTCTTTTCTTATGATAAAGACCTGCTCAGCCACATTTTTCTTTTACCTGAGTGTACTGATAGAACCCAGTAGTGAGGATTCTAGTTGCATCACTCTTTACAAGGGATACTAATAGTGAATGATGACATACAGTGTACTAGACTCCCGTCCCTAGTTATCTATCAGTGAGCTATCTCTCAGTCCTCAGTGAAATTAGTGTAATCTCACTTCCTTTGCTAATCTATGTCTTTGGTGATTACTTAGTAAGCTTTATCTGAAAATTTATTCTTTTGTCCCTGACACCCGGCTTTGTCGTTCTTTGTCTACTAAACCGCCTCCCGACACCTTCTTTGTTCGCACACCTTTAACTGTCCAGTCTCCTTGGCTCCCGCCGCAATCGGTGAATCCTTGATTGAGGGACTTAAAAGAGTCAAGGGTGTTGGTCTTCAAACTTGCTTGATTTGAAAGCCAGGCTAACATCATCCCCAACATCCAAAAACTGTTTGATCTGTGCGCATTGCAGCCACAAATTTCACCCTTATAATTATCGCCAACTTCCGTTTCACTTTCAACTACAAAATAGTTATTTCTTGCAGTAAGTCATCACCTGAAGCCCCTCCCTCTCTGACCTGTTGGATCAGCCTTGCCCGATTGGGCAAATTTTGGCCGGAGCCAATGTCTGGAGTGGGTGCCTGAGGCCAAGTTGGCTGGGGCTGAAATCAGGCATTCCCCACCGCAGGCTGATTTCGGCCGGAGCTAATGTCTGGAGTGAGTGCCTGAGGCTAAGTTGGCCGGGGCTGAAATCAAGCAGATTCCCCCCCAGGCTGATTTTGGCCGGAGACAACGTTGGGAGTGGGTGCCTGAGGCCAAGTTGGCTGGGGCCGAAATCGACCATAATGCTCATGGTGCGGCTTAGGTTGTTAGGAGGCTGAGCTTTTGGCTGGTACTGAAATTATGGAGTGTGCATTGTAAAAGTGATGGCTGACCATGGTCAATCTTTCTAGGAAGTTATGGCGTCTAATATGACTTAACTGTGCGGCATTGCTAGCGTTAGCTATAATAAGAGTTTTGTCCAGAATTTAGAGGGCAGTGCCACCCGCCTTGTGGGCTGCTTTAAGCTGAAGGATTCTGCTGTGATCTGGGCCCTGATTAATAATGAGCCAGCAACCAAGGATATCATCTATGGATATATCCACATCTGTGCTAATAACTATGACTATACCGGCAAGATTAAAGGCGCGGTTAAGAATACTGTTGTAGACTAGTTGTAGGATGCTAATGTGCTCCCTATCTTGCTGGCCCCAGTGGTGCCATGTGTTGGTGTCCTGGGTGTTAAAGATATACAGATCCCAGAGCTGACGGTCCTCTGGTTTGTCGTGTAACTAATGAGAGCTAAGGGCTTGCTCTTCCTGTGAAGCAACCTCTCCACTGATCCCCTGGTCCTTAATCTGTATGACATCCTGCACAGCTGGAAGTTGCTGGCCTTTGTGTGGAAATAGATCTAAGGTGGTAAAAAGGCTAAAAATAAGCCTTAAGTAAACCTAGCACTGGAGCCTGTCTACTATAACCTAAACCTAACTGACCTGAGTATTGGCCCTAGCTAAGATTGGCCTAACTCCCTGCAGCCTGACATAGTTGCTGCTGATATGTTTGGCGGCGGCCACAATGATGTTAACATGTATATCACAGTAAGGGAGTGTGCTGATCAGGGTAACCTTACTACACTTAACAACTATGATATAGTCTAGGAGAGCCTTGAATGCATCTTTAGGTTAGACCATGCCAGGAACAAGGTAGTGATTACCTGGCCTCTGATAATAAAATCAGAGTAAGAGCTCTTATGCTCTTATATGATGGGGATGGATGACTTTGAGAGCAAGCTCATCATTCATGAACCTGCTGACATGTTGGTGGGGGATTTAGAGACCCAAGTCTTCCTGAATTGGCTGGTGGCTGCTAGTAATGCATTAGAGATGGTTGTGCTCACTGCAAGTAAGGCAGGCGGAACTGAGACTGAGTAAGCTGAGGAGGGTGAGCTTGGTGATGCTAAGGGGTGGATGACCCTCTCTGCTGACCCACCTTTATACAACTGCGCCTGCTAGGAACTTGCACTTGATCCACTAAACCCCCTTCTGGTTGTCCCTTTGAATATGAACCAACCAGCCACGACCCTTAAGAAATGGCAAGTCTTGGGGGCATATTGGATGCTTTGCTAAGAAGTAAGCCTGGTTGCTGTAGGCATCCTTGCTGATGCCTGTGGCACTGGCAAAATAATGATGACTATTACAGTGATCTGGTATGCATCAATTCAAGCAGAGAAGGACCTGACACATGCCTATAGACTAATAATCATTCTCTGTCCATCTGCCCTCATTGACACTTAGCTGACTAAGCTAATGGTGAGGTTGGGTGATATATTCACTATCCTTCTCTTTCATGGGCTCTTAGCCTATACTTTAAATTATATATACAAGTCCCTTACTGTCGATACACTTGCGGACCTGGAGGAATAACTTAGGCAGCTTAATGACTATGATGTGAAGATATCATAAATAATTATCCTCTCATTATATAGTACCTAGGCCGCACGCACCGTGACTGAAGTGACTAAGGTTGATGGCAAAGGCAAGGGCCGCTAGGTTGATGGAGCTGAGGATGGCGAGGACGAAAACCCTAATGAGAATATACTAGCTATAGAGTAGTTGGCACTATTGCAGGATGCAGCTGAAATGGGTAATGATAGAGATATAGATGAGACAGAGGATTTCAGCTCTGGCTGAAAAGCATAACTGGGAAAGTGATATAAGTTAGTAGTGTCTGGATGGTTTAGCTGTGTGGTCTATGATGAGGGCCATGCAGCTAAAACCATCTAGACATATGTATACTAGTTAGTCAGTCTGCTTAAAGCCCCCTATATTTGGTTTCTAACTGCAACGCCCCTTTATAACTGCGCCTTTAATCTCTATGGTTATCTTGTAATCATCTCCTCAAGCTTACATGGTGCTGTTGATACTGACAATACTGACTTTAATTAGTTCTTGGAGTATAAGTGCTTTGCTAAGATGGACTAACTCCTAACCCCACTACTATATAATCTCCTCCAGCTGAAGGCATTCATCAGTCTTTTTAAGAAGGGGCATCTAGTGCCCTAGGAGGCCTACTGGGCCCTGCCTATTATCATACACATGATCTGCCTCCAGAGAGACATAGGGGATCCTGTTAATGTCTCTAACTTAACCACCTTAATTAGCGATGAAATCCCACCCATGTAGATAATGTTGGTGGATGTTTAGCACCCCCTAAGGGTGCTTGAGGAGCACCACATCTAGTTCATCTAGCTGGTTGTAGAGATGAAGCGCAGTGGTGCCCTAGATAAGGAGGCACATCATACTAGTGCCCCTGGCAGTGATAGCCAGGGGCACCTTGACTGGTGTGTGATGCACCTCCTATATTACCTGTCATTCTTGCTGCTGCTGGATGACTATTATTAAGCAGCTAATGTGGAAACTGACACTATAGCCCTGGTGATAGTAAAGGCAGTGGACTAGGGTGATAGAGGGTTTACTGATTTTTGGTGGAGAACAACACCTGGTGTGAGGAATATGATGCCTATAACATGGGTAGGGGTAGCACATTACCTATTAGCAGACTGTGTGAAGCTTAGATACCTCTTTCACATTTTCTAACAGGAGGGCCTATGGCGGAACCTAACTAGTAAGTAACCCCATTTTTTAATCTTCTATTACTGGCCAATGGTAATGTGGATGGTGGAGATGTTTTTAGATGTAATTAGCATCCTATATATTACCATCCAGGCCTAGATGGGAGAGGCGGCCCACTAGGAGGCTGCTGCTGAGTTCACTAACTCCTAATCCTCTTACTGCATCCTGCTTACATTCTACTAATGTAGGGCCTATAGCCTTAACCTCTACATAGAGTGTAGCTGCATGATCCTCCTTAAGCCGCCCTTGAATCTTAATATGCTTTTTTAGGCGGTGGGACGCATCCACTGCCTTAGGCAGTAAAGTAGCTAGAAGGTGTGGTCTATCTTCTAAGAGTATACCATATCTAGATGGTTGGAGTGTAATAACATGCTTAAGGCCCTCCTATAATTCTTAGTGTAACTACATGATCTACTGAAGCCTATGGTCATGGCAGCATGGGTGAAGGATGATAGTGAAGATGAGTAAGCCGCCAACCAGGCCAAGGCCAAGGTCATCCAGTGGGCTGCAGTGGATTGTCTCCGCTGTATGCTCAGGCAGCCAGCCAGTCAGCTGAATGTCAAGCACCTGGATGACCTTAGCCTACCACAGCAAGATCTAGACTAGATGAAAGCCCACATGACGCCTAGGGGCCACAAGAGAGAGAGAGTCAGGCAGGATTCACTAACTAAGGCCTGCGCGTGATGAAAGCGCACCAAGGCTACAGCCAGTAAGGTAAAGTACCACCTATCTAATACTTGCCCCTCCGCCTTTTAACCAGAGCCAATATTCAGCCAGTGGTTTGGCTCTGGCTGAAAAGCCTGGGATTGTGAGTTCGTCTGTGTAACTGAAACTAACTAGTAATATAGTATAAATCCACTAAGTACATGGTCTTAGACTCTAAGAAAGGGTCCCCTACTGAGGAGAGCAGCTGCAGTGAGTCTAAAGCTAGCTACTCAGGTTCAGATGTAGATAGTAGCAGAGATAGCCCTAGCCCTGGTAATAGGGGTCGTCGCCCCGGCTCTCCCCACAACAATGATAATAACAGCAATGGGGATGACCACAGCAGTAGTAGTTAGGGCCCTAGCTCTCAGGACAATGATGATGATAAAAAGGTTAATAATGATAAGCTACAGTAGTTAGAGCTAGTATGCCCCCTACATTCATTCCTTACACTTCCCCTTAATATGGATATCAAGCTAACCTTAGGCTTCAGACTCATGCGTAGCAGCTGGCGAGGCTGCAGAGAGTTGTTAGGGGCAGTGATCTGACTACACCACCCCCTAGCCAGCAGGGAGTGATTAGAGCGAGTGCTGCAGGAGTAATTAAGGTCTTAGGAGAGAGCTCTCTGCTTAGCTCTACACCACCTATAGTGCTATAGTCTCTAAAGTCTAATACCCCATGTGGATTGCCCCCTGACTACTAGTCACCCTTCCTCCTACCTTAGGCACCCTCTGCGCAGCCTATAACCTAGAAATACAAATAACAGTAGCTAGTTGGTAAGTCTTCTCTCTTACTCCCCTGCACGCTACTGTTCCTCACAGGCACTAATAATTTTTCAGAGGTAACAGCAGCAATGGGGCGGCCTCAGCAACACCAGTAAAAGGCTGTATAGTATAAGGTCTGATCTTAGTATGCATCTTCTACTTTTGGCCAGGGCTGAAATCACTGGATTGTCTCTGGCAGCCTTTGCACAGCTTTTATTTCTGCTGCCTTCTCAATCAGTAACTGCCATGGTTTGCCATTCATTTAGCAACCGCATCTGCAGTATCATTGCTCAAGTGTTCACCGCCATCCCTATCTATCTTCCAAAGTTTGAGCATGCACATATCCCAGCATCCACTTTTAGCCAGGGCTGAAATCACTGAATCATCTCTGGGCAGCCTTTGCATGGCTTTCATTTCTGCTGCTATCTTGATCAGCCACTGCCATGGTTCACTATTCATTTAGCAACTGCATATGCAGTATCATGCTCTGTGTTTGCTGCTATCCCTATCCATCTTCCAAAGTTCGAGCATGCACATACCCTAGCATCCACTTTTAGCCAGGGCCAAAATCACTGAATCATCTCTGGGCGGCCTTTACATGGCTTTCATTTCCGCTGCCTTCTTGATCAGCAACTGCCATGGTTCGCCATTCATTTAGCAACCATATCTGCAGTATCATTGCTCAAGTGTTCGCCGCCATCCCTACCCTTCTTCTGAAATTTGAGCATGCAGCTACATAACTTTTGGCTGCCGCCTTATTGTTCCCTTATGGCTTACCTGTGTCACTGTGGGGGTTGATCTTTTCACAGCTGGATTTAGAGAAGGCTTTGCAGAGAGTACTGGTCTTCCTTTTATCCTCTCTCCTTGGTGCTATTAGTGCTCTGGGCTTTTAATAATTAACTAGCATTGGGCATCAGAATGATTGTTATTTGCAAGGGTGGGTGGTGGGTTTTGTTACATAGCATGGATGCCCTAGTCTAATTGTTATTTATTCCAGTGCAGATTAATGATTAATCCTATGGGTTAGCTGCAGGGTGTTATTTGCACCAGGCCATGAATTATTAGTGTGGGTGGAGGAAGAATGGGAATCCCTAATAGTAGTAGTCTTCTAAAATATATTTCCACACGCATATGGGTAGTGGAGTTTTATAAGGTTACCCTATAAGAAAGACCTTCCCACCCTGCTTCATACATTATCCAGCACTGTTGTCGATCAAAGGCTCTCCTGAGAAGGGGTAGTCTTCATCCTCTGTAATGGTGGTAATAGTGATAGTAGTGATAGTAGTGATTAGGGTAATTTATTAGGATCTCAAGCCACCCTGAAGGGTGGGAATTGTTGGGGGTAAACACTTAACAAAATGTATACATTTCTAGGGGATTAGGGGGCAAGACCTAGGTCACCCAACTATAAGATGGTAGGGTGAGGGCAGGAGGAAAGTTATGGAGATTAATCCTTAGTCTAGAGAGTGAACCTCACTGTGTACTTCTTAGAAACTTTTAATCCTACTTCCCACTATATAGATGAGGATGGTTAATCAATTGATCCATCCATCATCCTAATGTGTAGGATGGATTAATTAATTTATAACTAATCAATCATAGTGGGGTTGTGTGACTGGCAAAGATGCTCTCAGGGTGAGGATAATACTTATAACTAATAAGACTCCTGCTTAAGGGAACTTCAACTCTGGAGTAGATATAGACTCTAGAGTGGATGTAAATTATAACTAATTAAGCTGCACTCTGCACTCTATATAGACCTGACCTTCTGCTCCACCCTACTAACTTTAGTATAGGGCCTGAGGGTCTATACTTCTTGCAGAGAGTCATCTTGGCAGACCCTAATAAAAAATCTTAACATGTTGACCATACAGCCTTCCCCCCCTGGTTTAACCACCTTCCCAGCGAATATCCTTGAATCTAATACTGGAATGTTATAATGCAGCGGATTCGCATTATTAAATGATTTTTAATCATCGAAAAAGATGAAGATTTGATGGAGAGATGGGCGATTCCTGTGGAGTCTAGGAGTGACTATGGAGTCCCACCATGGAGTCCGGACTGGATGGGGAATGGATGTGGAAACTGCGGTCACCAGGCCCTGCGGTCGGCCCTATTTAGTATGGGAACCGTGGAGTCCGCGCACAACACCACTAGTAGGGTCCTCCGCCCCCTGTGGGATAGAGTGTATGTGAGTAGAGGATAGGGTAGGGTAAAATAAAAGGGAAAAAAGAGAAAAAGAAAAAGAATAATAAATAAAAATATAGGAGGGAACCGTGGAGTCTACTAAGGTAGGATAGTCAGGATAGTCAGGACTGTGGAGTCCAGAGTAGATGGATAATGGTTGTGGAGTCTGCGCTGCGGAGGCACTGTGGTCGCCCATATTTAGTATGGGAACTGTGGAGTCCGCGCATGACACTGTTACTAGGGGCGGGCCCCCAGTGGGGGTACGCCGGTGGTTCAGCACATGACATTGGGCTTATTCACCTGGAGCATTCATGTGTTAATCTGTGGTCACTTAAGGCGTGTCCCCGCCTGCTCAACTGTGCTCAATTGTGCTGATTTGTCAAAAGACCATTTTGAGGATGATATTCTGAAACCTTAATATCGGCCCTTTAGTAGAGCTTGATTACTCATAGTACATTGAACTACAACGACCGGAGGCAAAAGGTTGCCCTGAGATGTAGTAAATATGCTCACTTGCTAAACACAACCATAGCTGCATGAATATGGCCCATCCAACAATTAGTGCATTAGCTACCTCGTCCTGGGACAAGTTTACCTAGTAATGGTTTGATTCCTGACCTAGTCTCCGGAAAACCTCGGGTGAGTATATTTTGTTTGAACGCTTAGATTTATGTCGCCCGTGTAGAAAGCGAGACAATTTATTGGCTATCCATTAATCTCTCATTCAATAACTCTCGACCCTAACAAAGGAAGGACCCGTAAAAGGCACCAAAGATCTGCACAACATCAAACGTTAACGTAGAAATCAAACAAACGCTTCGACTTTTTATCCTGTAGTTCCAGCCGAATATGATTCTTGATGTTGGACTTCGAAACGTGTACAGCACGATTGGCGATTGACTTCAGTTGCTTGGGAAAGGCCCAGAGACAGCTTTCTTCTTTCCAGCCATCGAACTTATTCACGCGCTGACCGAATGTGCAAACGAAGGAGTCTGGGTCAGTAATGCTTCTTCCAAATGACACAACCTTGGTACCAATGATATCTGGAAAATTGTAGGCTTTGAATTCGAAGAGCTTCTCAGCCCCTGACAAAAGATCAGGAAGCGCAACTGCACAGGCGAATAATCAGCAAGAGAAACCCCACATGATGGAGCAAAGGTCTTGTTCTTACTGTCACTGGTGCTGTCACGGACCTCTATCTTGCGCCTTTGGGCAATATAGGTCACTTTCTTGATGGCCTCCTTCGGGTGGGCAGAAATGTCAGCGACTGAGAACGTCTCAATTAGTTCTGGTTGGCGTACAATGACCATAATGTAAAACTCTTCCGCCCTCAGGTAATTAAACCCGATACCCAAGGCCCTCTGAGGGTCGGCCGAGATATCTTCCACCTGCTTTGGTGTTAGGATGATCTGCGAACGGAGATGTGGCGGGTACTGTGGAAAACTCCTACCTTGACACGAATTTGGTGAATCTCATCTGTTCTTCTACTCTCCAAGCTGTCTCTCTCCGCTCCGCCCCCAGCGAACTGCTCCTTGCCGACTGAATATTTGTTATGGCTTAGCTTTGCTCTATACAGGGTATACAGCGGGGGATTTCTTACTGTTACTGATCAGAGCGCCATATGATTGGTAAAGACTGAAATCTTCAAAGAGCTGTCGGCTCTGTTTCCAGTCCCATTTGAGACCATGTGGTCAGTGATACTGGGTATATCCTAAATATACAAGAGGTTAACCTACCTTCTCATTGGCTTGCCGGTAATCGTGGGGCTTGAAATGCTGGCCTTCTCTGAAGTTAGGTAAATTAACGTATTGCTGCAACAGAGCGCTATTCCAGGATGTTAGTAAGTGAAGAGAGGTAGAGTTACGATGACACTTGCAATCGGCGGTATTTGTGTTGTCCCTGCTTCGCCTCCTCGTAGAACTTATCCGCCTGCTTCTTGATATAAAGGAAGTCGGAGGACTCGCTTCCATCATCCGTAACCGAGCCCTTCCTGCGAAACCGGGTGCCTCCTTCCTGGTGGATGGAACACTTCACTTCCGCATGCTTTTCGATATTCTCAACTGCTTTTCTCATTTCCTCGTCGACGCCTATATCTGCCCCATACATCTGGAAGGCTGTCTTTGCCCTGCGAAAGGAGTTCGCAATTAGAACTCGGGCCATGAAGCTTTTCCAGTCAGATACGTACCATTCTTCGATTTCGTTTTTGCGTGACTCATTACGGGCTTTGATGGAAAAGCGGGCAAAAAAATGCCCCCCGGTGATAAAATCTGTTCCAGTATTGTCATTTCAGACCCATCCTTGAAGAGAATCTATTCGAGGAATAGCCGGGGAGGGCTCATATTACCAGAAATGTAACGATCACCATATATCAATTGTGGCTTATCTGGGGAGCCGCTCTGCTTCCACTCGTCCCATTGCGCTTGGTTGAACGAATAATGGTAAGAGACGCTCGGCTGGTTTTCCGAAAACACAGATACTTGATACGTCAAGGTGCTGCCTTCGAACTGTTGCACGAATATTCGTAAGCGTCTAAGATCTTCCATAGAACTAGCTCGTTCTTGCCCCTACCTCGCTTCGATCCAAGTACTCAACGTTCACTTTGCCGCTTTGACCCCAACCAGAAACAGCGGCTCCAGAGCTCAGATTGAGAGTCTCCCTCAGCGCACTGTAGCACATTAATACATACCGATAAATTGGATAGAAAAGTGTGATCTCTCATTCGCCGTGCTTACTGATAGTCCTTGACGAAACTGTACTCATAGACAACTTTCTGCGCGCGGATACTCCCGGATGCATCCTCTTTATTGTCACTTTCCTCTCCCTCGTCTACATCTGTATTGGAGGAGACTTCATTAGGCGGCTCCTTTGCACTTTTATTTTCGGTTATGATTGCTGCTTCTTGCAGGCGGAGTTGTTGGAGGTAGGAATTGTATCTTGTTGGTTCGGTTAACGAAGTCCAAACGTCTGTATGCTCGCTATGAGAGGATGAATACGTACCCCTGGCCCAAGAGCATACCAGGCTGGTAAGGTACAAACTCAGGCATTGCGGCGGTCAAAGTAAAGGGCTCGATTATAGTCAAGAAGGAATATTTAGTCTTTAATGAAAGTCTGACACAAGCGGTTATGAAAACAGAGCGCTGCTAACTGCCGTTGGGAAAGCCAGTGGATCAAAGCGAAGGCCAAGCATATAAATTTATATGCTGTGTCTTGCCATGGACTTAGTGAATACATGCATCATGCTGATGTCCTAGACTTCTCGAACCTACCAGTGCGTTAACCACGGGTAAGTAGCCCCCTACACTGAAGTATAGAAGTGCTTGCTCGACTACTATAAGGGGGTGTGTTACGCAATGATTGAGCATTCAATGATGTGTTTTTGATCGGAAGGCAGCGGATAATTTTACTCCTGCCGTTTTCATATCCTTTCTGATAATCTCAACGGAGGTCTCCCGCATATGCTGGCGGCCCATTTTAGGAGCAGAATATGTTCAGGATTACACTGCTCAACTGCCAGAAACGGAACAGTTCCACATGTCATTCTTACGATGGGTATGGAATGGTAAATGTAGCATGTCACACTTATTTCACGCAGCTTGAAGGAGTCTTCCCGTTTGCAGCACACCAGCAGGTGTGCTGTGAGGAGCATAGAGGAGAGATAGTGGCAACTAATGTCAAATAGTCCTTGCCTCGTCATCCATTTAGACATCCATCGGACATTGTGATGCAACTGCGTTGTAGTGGGACCTCCCATACGTATTTGTTGGCAGTTGCTCAGGTCCGACGGCGTCCGAATGCAGCTTCCAATTTGTTGAATGCTGCGAGTCTCTAGAGTACCTGGTCCTAACTATACGTAGCCACATAGCCCAGATGACGCATTTCCAGCCCTCCAACGTCCGCATCTAGCAATAGCTGAAGAACACTTCGTATTCTGTTCACAAATGCTGGTTCCGTTTTAATGTTTGTGTAACCTACACCTATAGCTAGTGGAGCCATGAACAGGTGTTCTCTAGCATATTGACAGAATCTGGAAGTAATCCTTGATGTCATCATTAGCCACAGTGTGCTTGTAAAGGTCGAACTTGAATGATGTAACTACGATTCGAACAGTGACTGGACTGCATAAATACTTGAGAAGAATATTCACA
The DNA here is from genome assembly GCF_002847465.1 of Aspergillus novofumigatus IBT 16806. NCBI lineage: Eukaryota > Fungi > Ascomycota > Eurotiomycetes > Eurotiales > Aspergillaceae > Aspergillus > Aspergillus novofumigatus. The sequence goes on along the minus strand of NW_020194288.1, from coordinate 124,136 downwards.
GCGAACCTTGCCGTGACAAAAGCTATCATATGTCAAGGGATATTCGCACTATTAATATCAAAGGGAACGTTTTTGTTTAGCCAGCTCTTTCTCTCTCTTGTACTTGTTTTGCAATGTCTGTCAACAGTGTAGCGGCGCCTAGAGCTTATGCTCAGTGGGCAGCGCTCAAAATCGGCAATGATTTCAAATCAGACGATAACGCAATCGAAATCAGAAATGTGACAATGTATTGGTAAGAAAAGAAACCTAGGCAGCTACCCTCACCGTCTGGCTAATCTGCCCGCAGGGGCAAGATCTATAAGGACGGCAACAAAGACAAGGAGATTCCACCAAGCCAAGTCAATGGCAAGAAGATACCACCTCAAACTACACATTCTTTTGAGACTTGTGGCCGCTCAGATGCGGCTTCGGGTACCGAAGGAACACTTGAGCTTTGGGATGGAAGCCAACGCATCTGTAAGCTCTATTGGGATTGCCCATGGGGTAGCAAGGTCAACAAATTCGAGGTTCAGGAGAAGGTCAAGGCGTACCGAGTGGAAGTTGGATCTTGGAATTCTTACGGCGGTGCGTTGGGAAATGTGGACGTTGAAATCTCCAGGAAGTAAAGATCGGCTTCGATGGGATGCTATGTACCTTTAACTACGTATACTGAATTTTCCATCTAATCTTGCGCGAAGGTAAAGAGCCTAAACCTGTCGTAGCTTGCTGGATCCTTGGCTTTGTAATTGATCTTGTAATAACTCCACAGGAGCAGCTACTTTTCATGAAGGCTTAAAGAACATATAAACGTGTTGCTGAGCAACCATTTAGAACATTAGCTGCCTGGAGTCGTCATGCCTGAAAGTCGTGTGCTGCTGTCATGCTCACCCCACCATTTCCCGGTGCAGAGACAATTGCTATCTGCGTCTGGTTCGGGAGCACTCGGCGTCGAGGATTCCCTGTTAGGCTTTCAAGCCAAGTTCAGTGCGTCAACAGCCATAAGCCCTTGCTGCGTCTTCCTTATGCTCCTGTTCCACGTCTCCTGGAATTATCTAGGTTCCTATAGTTACAAAACGAAAATGGCGGAAAGCCTAGAATATTCCCGTACGACTCCACATGTAATTGACCGTCATGCCTAGGACATCATTCACGGGCCGCGCCGTCTCTCCGTAGCATTCTTCGCCCGTGCCAACAATGATGCTCTGAGAATTTTTAGCAAATGTGGATCGATGTATCCGCATCAAGCCTCAGGGTGTTACCAGCCCTCGCTTCTAATAGTTACGAGACTTCCGCCTGTCACCTTGACAGCGCAGCGACTGCCAGCCAATATTATGCCTATTAGCAGAGAAGAGTGTCTATGCTGCCGCTTTTGATGACTCCAACACAACGCGGTGAGGCATGGAGTCCAAATCACCTCTTTAAGCACCCTATTTCAAGTGCTTGTCATGCCTCTTTAACTGCCTGGGTGACGAGTTGCCGGGTTGCGTCTGGGTCTTCTGTATGCTCTAGTTCTGGGTATAGTTGGTATATCTCTTGCTCCATAATTGCCAATTGAGATCCATTGCATAAGTTTCGGGCGAGTATGGCGGCCACACATAATACGGATCCGTACCTCAATGATAGTAAAAGAGAGGAGGACGGGGGCTCCATTATGCAAGGGTATTCTCTGCTTGGCAGAATCCTAGAATGAGGGCGTGATAGAAAGGGAGGAATCAACCAGGAAATAATCCTGAAATCAAACAGGGAGGGGTTCCCGCCGTCTTTCAGGGCGCGCACCGACGGGGAAAAAGGATACAACGGACTAACATGCGGGTAAATAAGGTTGAGTCATCTAGTATAGGTGTATATGATAATTACAATCCACTGCGGCGGGACAATTGAACTTTGGAACAGTTGTTGTTCTAATTGATGGTAAGTACATTGACAAGACATGCAGTAAAATCCCGGGGTCACTGCCGATACTTGCATCTTTCTCCCACAGATATCTAGTGGCGAGAACATAACGCATTCCTTGCTTGGTATTGAGCAGATCCAGATTTACCAAGGATCATCTTTCTGAGTGGCAAATGGGCTTCGTTGTTGGTCGCAATCCAGGATTTTATGTCGTTAAGGGGAGCTCGGACAGCTTGACTATCCTTGTATGAGAATATCCGGCCGTAAATAAGTCCATCGACTTGCGCAATGCTCAGCAACTTATCTGCGATATTGGCTTGGTTTTTGAAGAGTCCAGCCAAATACTCTCCCGAACTTTCCCTCTTCTCGCATCTTGCCCCTTTCCTTAGCTCAGCGCAGGTGTAATACCCGTCTTCGTAGCAAATACCAAATTGGAAACCAAGTCCAAAGTAACCGTAATCTATCACCCTTTTGGATACAGGGATGTTTTGACCAACTTTTTCAAATGTCCTATAAACCTTCTCTGCCACATTGTTCACGCTGATCGCTTCGCTGGTTATAAGAGACTTGCTCACTACTTGAAAAGAGCGGCCATCCACGTCCTTTCTCATAAATCCGTACATTATGCGGACGTTATAGTTTTTGAGGTATTGATGAGCCAAGTCACGGAGTCCTTTGTTTGCGTTTTTGCCGGTTGCGAACTCATCAGGCTTTTTCAGATCCAGCCAGATAAAGTTTATTGTATTGCCTGCGTGCCGTTGTCGTTGGATTGCTCTGAACATGTCTTCTGCTTTCGCTCCAGGGCTAGTCAGTATTCCGCATGGTCACAATACCGTCCCTTGTATCCCCAGGAATCCCAGGCCCACATATCAATCTCAAGAGCATTTGCACCATGTTTCACAGCAGCTTCCATTCCATTAACTGTTGTTAAGACCCTATGCGCAATGGCATAAATTGGCCTCCTCTTGAAAGAAGGCTGAAAGACCTGCTCCTTGGAGTTGTTGAAATGATTGCCATTTTGAATAACTTGCTGCGAAGTTCCAAGAGTCAAGGCGTCACTGAAGGACTGCGCCCTTGGGTTTGACCGCTAAACATGTTTCCTTGAGCAGTCCTGGGGTGTCATGATCAAAGAAGAGCCGAGATTAAAGAGCTGTATCGGAGAAGCAGCGGTAAAATATACACCAAGAAGCCACGCAATTGCACTGAGGGCGTAAATAACACGCGTTACTGACATTTTGAACAGGGCTCTACAGTAAGAAGAACCCGTAGATCGAGTATAGTAAGCGCATTCGTAGAGATAGTTGCTTAAATATATTGCTTTGTTTGAAATTCGTCTGCCTTTACAATCTGCGGCTCTATGGAGAAACTACTTGCTTTTATCTTCGCTGGGAGGAAATCCAGATTCCTCGAAGGCCAGCGAAGAGCTCCCGTTTCTGTCATAGACTTCACCACTTCGTTATACAGTATAGAGCTGCATTTATGATTATTAGGGAAGTCGAATCGCCCACAGCGGGAAGATATGGTTGGCATAGACAATATTCTTCTATGTTTGGGAATGAGATTGAACGTTGCGATGTCTGCGGCACTAACCATTGCGTGGGAATATAATACCGTCCCTTTCAGCTCTCGTGAAGCCTTCTGAATGGAATACAATTGTGCTCTATCAATACATATCCCGAAAGCAAGTCCGTATTCACGCAGCAGAGAGGAGATGCATGCATGTTTGGATATCAGTGAAATCATCAGCATGGATGCAGGTGCAGCGCTTTCTGGTACTTGTGCTTGTGGATCAGGCCGAAATCTAAGCAACAACAGAACTGTTGCATCTGCCCGCTAGTGACGTAAACCTGCCAGACAAACTCAAGGAAATTACACTAAATACAGGTATCTCAGACTTGTTCAGACCTAGGCCAGCTTACACTTTCCGTTTTTGGTGTACATTTAAATCATCCTGCCGTCGCTTACAGATGGGCAGCCAGTATCCCACTTAGACTTTTCCCAACGTAAGTCTCTCGCCGCGAGGATACTGCACATCAAATCAAACTTGCTGGTCCTAGGTCCCACTCCTGGGGCCCTTGGATGTCTGTCCGGAAACAATTGCGATGGAGTCCAACACCCAGTAAAATGCATATCAGTAGGTCGACTGCCCTTTTCAGCTACCGAAACTGGTTCCTTTTAGTTTCTACCACTGCATCCGTGTGACTGGTGTACCGGCCCAAAACGGCGAGTGCGCGCATAGACTTAACAGTTGTGGAAGCTGAAAGCAACTCGTCACATGTTACTTCTACCAAATTGCTCTAGTTTCGCGAAATATCACCCTTTTGCTAAGAGCTCGGCACTCCTCGGAAGCCTAAATTAACGCATAGTTTCGAAATATATATAGTTTCCCTCCCGAGCTTCTTCCCTCCCCCGAAAGGTGAGACCATAGTTCGAGAGCTATACTGGGAAGAATTTCATCGCCACTGCCACTAATTCTATTTCCCTCTGGTAGCAAAGCAACCCTCATTTGCTTACCATGAAATTACCTATCTTGCTATTTATTTCTTTACTTCCTGGGGCAAGCTTTGGAGCTGTGGAAAATGCCAATCTAATAAGAGATCATGTGACATGCAGTAAGTTGTATTTATGGTCGTGCAGCTTGCAATTCTGATGGTAATTGATGACTGCCTTAACAGACGAAGTGCAGTTCACGAGAGCTGATATTGAAAGGGCGGCAAACGCTGCACTCCTGCACCATAATGCTGGGACCACGGTCGGTAAGAGGGAAAGCCTACTGTGTCAGCCACCTTTTATGTACTTGATTAACGTGGTTATATAGGGCCCTATCCTCCGGGAGATGGTAGAAACTATCCCAAGCGCTTCAACAACAGGGAAAACATTCCTCTGGCTCCCAATTGCAACAATGCACAGCTGGAAGAATTCCCGCTCGTGCGTACCATAGTATACCCCGGAGGGACGCCAGCATCTCAACGAGTAGCAGTTAACTACCCTTCTAACAATCAAAACGTTCGGTATGTTTTTTGGCTGAGAACTATAGGCTATTGTGACTGAATGACCAGCAGACTTTGCGCTGTTATGTTTCATCGTAAGAGTGATGGCCAGTTTGTGGGTTGTGATTGGAGAAGAAACTAGCGGGATTATTGTCAGTTACTGAGCTTCTGAATTGCCGGTTGGGACATGTAGCTGCTTTACATGTGACCTAGCGTGCGCCAGTTAATGTATAGCCTGGAGTTCTCCAAAGCTGTGCAGTATTCCTACAGAGGCTATGCAGTAGCTCCACTATTACGACTCACTTGGTTTGTATAAGGATTGTGATCCGCGAGGATCAATATGAGCTAGTGTAAAGGAACAATAACTCACGACACCCTTAGGTGTGCCTTATCAATGTGGATTGTTGCTAACTTCCTCAAGTTTAGCACTCGCGAGGTTAATGTTGGAACGTGACACCGTCTCCGGTGCCTTAACATAATCAACCACAGAACCGCGAATTTTTCGGTTTAAGATCTGCTCTATAAAGCCATTACATATATTCCTTCGGGTGAAGACTGCTTCGCGTTCAGGGGATATAGGTGTGGAAAATCCTCTTTTTCAATGTGGTTGTTCCCGGCCACCATCATCCCCTCAAACAGTTTTCCGTACGCGTGTTTTAGTGGCCCAAAGACCCCAACATACCCCAACATCTAGGAGTTGAAGAACACGAGATGTATACGGAGGCATACAAAGACAGATAATTGCATTGTCCCTGCAGAAACCATCGAACTCCGCAGTGTGGTGACTCGAATGGCCATCAAGAATACGTAGCCGCTTTGTACCAGTTGAATGCAGGAAAAGGGTTAAAGATATGCTTTACCACTTAAGACCTATCTCATCTGTTGTCCATCCATTGGTGCTATTCGTAAGCTTCCGATCCAGGGGAAGATTAAGCCCTTGACACCATGTAGCTTAAAGATAATTACTGGTGGTATAGGAATCCCTTTTGAGCTCACACACTAAATGATTGTGGCCCATTCGCGGTTCCCTTGAATAACTCAGCGAGATCTTTCACTGCGCTACACCGCAGTAATAATCTCTGAGGTAATACAGAGTTCCATTGGGAAGCCATTCTCATCAAAGTTCCAGATATCATCTTGATGTACGGAGGTGTGGTGCAGAACTCATTAGCCGCTAGTAAGCTTGGCAAGGTAACAAGACGAAGCAACATTACATAGTAATTTATATGGTAGTTTACTTTGATTGATTTCAACTCCTAAGAATCAAATATTGAAGCTATTCAAACGGCTGCAAAATATCTTCCCAGTCTAATTCACTAATATCTTGCCTATAAGAGATAGTACCCTTTGCTCAATGGCCCTCCCAATCACAATTATCCTTGCCTCTTCAGCCCTCCTGATATTCATTACCTCCATTTAGATTAATGATGACCTGGATATGGCGTATAAGACACTAAATCCACTGCTAAATATGCTCCTGCGGAAGATCATTCCATGCCTTTATCCATACCTCCTTCGCTATCTTCTTATCCCAGGGTGCCTCTTAAGAAGTTATACGCCATTTAAGCTATGGCCAGGCTAGTTTAATAGTATTAAGATCAGGGGAGTTCCCTGGCCAATCTATAATCTTCTAGACCCTCTTGATATTATATATAGTCTGCTGGAATCAATAACAGTGAGCTAGAGCACCATCTTCAAGGATAATTATTAGACTGGTCGTGGGTTGGGTTTGGATGGATCCGCAGGGGGTTCAATCCAACCCACATGGGTTTTGGGTTGATCCACCACCTATCTAACCCACCCTCATATCCATGCGGGTTGGGTTGCGGATAACCATTCTACCCATATCATACACGTGATTTTAGACTATACTACTTTTGGTAGGCGGAAAGACCTAAGAATCTAGACTATACTACTTTTAGTAGGTAGAAAGATCTCTCTTTGAGAGAATATCATGAATACAGTAAAACATGGATATAAGCAACCCGACTTTTAGCAATTTCCTTGATATAAGCAACCAAACACGTGTCCAAAATTGAATCACCATATAAAATTGCTTATTCCCTGGATACTAGGAAATTGCTTAGCTTCCCCCCTTTTGCCATACAAAATTGCTAATATTCGAGTCTTCTTGCAGGTGATCTGAACCAGCAAAGCTTCTACCCAGAATGCCAAAACAGACACGCCATCCAATTACCAATAGCCAGAAGGCTGCCCTACGAGCATACCATCATCTAAAGCCTTATCTCTCCAATCTACAGCTTCAGAAGTGGTTTGAAGAGCAATATAAGCAGCTAATCAACCCTTCCTCAGTCTCCCGCATTCTATCGCCACGATTTGCCTTCCTTAATACCTTAGAACCTCACCTTCTCCCTGATAAACGACGCCGTACGGAGACCTGGCCGGAGCTTGAAAATGCACTTTTTAAATGGATAAGGAGGGCTGAGAGTCAGATAACAATCTCACAAGAGGTTATTCAGGAGAAGGCAAGGCAATTTTAGCCTTCACTATATCCAGAGAAGGAGATGCCACAGTTCAGTAATGGCTAGCTCTACAGCTTCCAGTCTCGCCGGAATATCCGAAGGCATACTCAGTATGGTGAAGCTGGCAGTCTATCTCAAGATGCAGCAAAGGAGATGCTTAGAATCTATCAAGCTCTAAGTGCATATGCTCCTCAAGATATTTTTAATTGTGATAAGACTGGTCTCTATTAGAAGAAGATTCCAGATAGCAGTCTATTAACACAGTTAATACCTAGCCGCAAGAAGGAGAAGGCTAGAATTAGTATTCTCTTTTACTGCAACTCTGATGCTTCAGAGCACTTACCAATATGGTTTATTAGGACTGCAAAGAGGCCAAGGGCTTTTACTGCTGCTAGTATTAATCCAGAGAATCTAGGATGTAAATAGCGCAGTAATAGAAAGGCCTGGATGACTGGAGATATCTTTAAGGAATGGCTCATCTGGTTTAATTCTAAGATAAAGGGACAGAAAGTTGCTCTTCTAATAGATAATTTCTCTGCGCACGAAGCTGCATATAAAGATATCCAGCTACAGAATACCCTTATCATCTGGCTTCCTGCTAATTCAACTTCTCAATATCAACCTCTTAATCAAGGGATTATCCATACATGGAAAGCATACTAGAAACAGCAATAGATTCTCTATATGATGGCTGAATTTGATCACAGCTTTAATCCAATCTCAACAATGACAATCCTACAAGCCCTCCGGTGGGCTATTTCAGCATGGAATCTTGACCTAAAGGATGATACTATCCAGCGATGCTTTAAGAAGGCTCTTACTATTAAAGATAGTACAGAGATTCATGAAAAGGAGGTTATGGATGATATTCAGCAAGGCCTTCAAAAGCTTCAGCTTTCCAATAATATCCAGGAAGCAATGAGTATAAGCCAGTTCTTAAATCCTGCAGATGAGCAGGTTAATGATAATATCATGGATCTTGATGATATTATCATTAGTCAATATGCACCAGAGAACTGCGAATTTAATGATGATGATGATGATGATGATGCTTAGGAGCCTCTTCCGCAGATTTCACCTACAGATGCCTTGGAATGTCTATATAAACTTCGTCTTTTTGAGGAGCAGCAGGTAGATGCTGATCAGCATCTTATCCAGCATCTTATGAGGCATGAGAGGGTTCTTTTGCAGAGAAAGATGCAGAAGCAGCAGCAGACTGATATCCGAACGTTTTTTAGGTAGCAAAAATATATAATTCTTACTATAAGCAATCCCTCAATATAAGCAATCGAGATGGCCTGCTGAATTAATTGCTTATATCCATGTTTTACTGTATCTATTATTCTGCCGGTCACATGCACCTAATGGGTTATCCATATCCATATGGGTTGGATGCCATCCACCCATATCTATGTGGGTTGGATCAGGGTCGACCCCCATCCAACCCAAAGTGCGGATTGGGTGGGTTGGATATGGATTTGCGGATTGGGTCAGCCAGTCTAGCAACTAATAAATTAATTAATTAATAACTATGCTACTGTCTCTAAATCTATTCATTCACAGGGCACCAGGATTACACCTTTACTAAGCCTATCACCAATCACCATTATGTCCTTGTAACCATTGGATGTGGGCAGCTTTATAATGAAGTTAATGGCAATCTCACACTATTTATAATCTAGGATTAGCAGTAGCTTCAGTAGGCCCTAGTATTACTCACACCATATATAATTAGCACCTAGAGTTGCATTTGGTGCGGGTTCGGGCGGGTTCAATCCTAGTTGGCACCAAACCGCTGCGGTTTCGGGTTCAAAATTTAGAACTCGCACCAAACCCGGACCTGATGCGATTCGGTTGCGGTTTTCACCGCAAAACCCGCTGCTAGGCCTAGCTAGGCCTAGCTAGGCCTATACTAACTAACCATGGTTAGATTTGGTTTGGTTTTGGGTTGGTTAAACTGCTAATTTTAACTGTTTTAACCCTTACCATTCCCCCTTCGGGGACCCCTCTGACGCCCCTATTGAGCATGCTTATATAAAATTATGATTTTTATATGAAATATATGGTAATTATCATCATATTAATCTAGATCTAAAATATGAATTCAATATCTATAGGTTTGAATGGGTGGTGGTTAAAAAATCATTTTTAAATATGGTTATTGTCAACAGTCAGTTGTATATATATATAAACTACCACTACTTTCATACCAACCTATGACAGAGATGAAATTCCCTTATATCTCAGCAACCACCAGGTATTTTTGAGTAATATTTATATCACTAGATAGCCTTTGATTCAGGCTATCTAGTGATATTAATATTAATTAAAAATATCTAAATTCAGTAATTTCTAGGTAAAATGGTTGTGGGTTGGTTAACCTAACTCGCAAAACCGCAAAAACTGTAACCGGCGGTTTTAACCGAACTCAAAGCAGTTCCACCCTATGGAAACCGAAACCGGTGCGATTCCCTAGGCTAGGAACTGAACCCAAACTGCTGCGAGTTCGGTGAGGTTTGGGTTCGATTTTTGCGGTTCGGTTATGCAACTCTATTAGCACCACACTTATTATAGTTCTATATGAATCATCAGATGTCTGTAGAAAGCTCTGGCTAGTAGAAGTTTTAGGCAACTATTATGTACAGCATGTTCTTCCTAGGGTGGCTAGTAAGTACTAAGTTATATGTCTCTTATAGTATCCTTATTTATAATAATTCTGAATTAGGAACCCATTTGTGACTTTAATATAATAGGTGGCCATCTAGTAATGTTAAACATTTGGCAATTAACACCTATATATATAGTTTACTAGGGAAATGCATGGCTCCTTCCTCTAATACTTAACACATTTCATTTAGATCAGTGTCCTGTAGTTGGGCCTCCTCCTAGTATTCTTCTAATAGTGGCAGTGGTTTATTAGCAGGGGTGGTATATAAGATTATATAATACTATTGATTATTACATTAATTAGTATAATTATTTAGTGATCTTATGTCCAGGTTAGACACCACTTCATAGGTGCAGGATGCCCATACACACATCTAACTAGTGATAGTCTATAGTGGCACCAAGCAGCAATTGCATGCCTTAAGTCTGTCATCTTCTATGTCTTGCAGCATATCCTGATCCCTTCATGACAGGGTGTTAGGCTAAATAGCTAATTTCCCAGGCTAATAGTGCATCTTGTAGTTAAATCAGCTTAGCTAGTGTAACTAACATATCTGCTGTTTATTAAGCCTGCAGACTGTCTTAAAGTATTTAAGGTTATAATAATCCATGATAAGCTTAAATTATAGCAGGCTAATTAGCTCTAATTCCCATTCCTTAAGAGTATTAATAATAGCTAATAGCTCCTTATTATATATCTTATAATTATACTCCGCTGGTGTATTCTTCTTAGAGATATATATAACTAGCTTTAGTATGCCATCATTATTATACTATAATATAGTAGCTCCTGTCACCCAGTTTAATACATCTGTTTCTACTACCATCTCCTTATCAGGGTCAAACTGCATGAGAATTAGGGCTGTAGTGAACATCTTCTTTAGTAACTTAAAGGCCTTAGTCTGCTTATCTCCCTATATAAAGGGGGCTCCCTTATGTGTTAGCACTATTAATAGTTATACTATATCTAAGAAGTTCTATATAAACTAGTAATAGAAGTTCGCGAAGCCCAGGAATGATTAGATACTATATATAGAGGTAGGGGCCTGCTATTCTAGTATGGCCCTTACCTTATTAGGGTCCATCCATATGCCCTTACCAGCCTCTATTATGAACCTAAGATACTTTATACTTTTCACCTTAAATTCATACTTATTAATGTCTAGCTGCAACCCTGCATCCTTTAGGTATTCTAGTACCTAGCAGACATGTTACTAGTGCTCTACTAGTAATCTATCTATAAAGATTAACACATCATTAATATACATAGAAGTAAATTTATCTAGGAAGTCTCAGAGCATCTAATTAATATACTATTAGAAGGTACTTAGTGTGTTCACCATGCCAAAGGGGGTAACCAGCTATTTAAATAGGCTAAATTATGTGTAGAAGGCTGTTAACTACTCATCCCCTAGAGTGATATAGATCTTATAGAAAGTAGTAATAATATCTAGCTTAGTAAACTACTTTACTTTTGTAATGTGTTCTAGGGTCTTATTAATTAAGGGTAGTAGGTATTAATCCCTCTTCATAATTATATTTAGGGCATAATAATTAATATAAAATTATAGTCCACCTCCTAGCTTATATGCAAAGAGCACTAGTACTATAGCTGCAGAGCTACTAGCATGAATAAAGCCCTTCTCTAATAGTTCTATTAACATCTTCTATAGCACTAAGAGTTCTCTGCATGACATGCTATATAATGGTCCCTATAGTAGTTCTATTTACTTCCCTTTTTTATCTTTAACTAACTTAATTTAATAGTTAACTCTAGGATAGTATGGTAGTAGCTTATCAGCCTTCCCCCTATTAAATACTTCTAGGAACTTATAGTAATATACTAGCAGCTTCATAGATAGGTTAGTATACCTCTTAACCCATAAGGCCTTCTTAATATCCTTAATACTAGCAGCAAAGATCTATATAGTCCTATCCTTTCTCTACTATTAGTTATAAATAGTAAATCCTTAGGTGCTAATCTACCTTATTACTAGTTTTAGCTTATTCTTCATGCTCTCTACTATAAACCTATCTATAAGCCTTAGCTAGGGTCTCTTAGCCTCTACCACTACTCTCTAATCTCTTATCTATAGAATTCCTAAGATTAAATTAGTGCCTTTGCCTAGCTTAGGTACCATGTAGGCATAGACCTAGTGTTAGTAGTTACTACTAATATCTAGGGAGAATTAGGTAATTATTAAAATAATACTTCCTGTAGTGCTAGTGGGATAATCGTTCATTGCAGGGGGCGTAGAGCCTTCAAATTATGCAAGGGTAGGGGGTAGGCCAGAGGCCACCCCATACATGTCCCGCTAATATCGAGGGATTCTAGCCCCTTTTATAATTCTACCTAAGCTATAAAGGAATGGAGGGATCTACATGGTTATATATATACTAATACCATCCACCAAATCTCCTCTACGCACTCCTATAGACATAATTAAAGTCACACATATTAGTTGATATCACATCCTCCCCTGCTTAGATCAGACTCCGTCCGCGGAGTTCTTAGTAAGTAGAAAGTTAGTTAGCACCTATCATTACAGCTAAATAGGTTTAACCATTGCTAAGATATATTAACTGCCAGATCTAGTATTTAGATAGTATCATTTCTTTATTAAACATCCTAGACTGGTCATGGATTGGGTTTGGATGGATCCACAAGGGGTTCAATCCAACCCATGTGGGTTATGGGTTGATCTACCACCTATCTAACCCACCCTCATATCCATGTGGGTTGGATTGCAGATAATGGATATATCTATACTACCTAGTTAGGTGACGCCTAGTATTCTAATTACCACACATTTTTCTAGTATTCTAGCCACACCACTAGGATATCTATATATTTTATTTATCAATATAATAACTTATTATATAAATATTATATATTACCTATCCTATAAGTTGAAATATGCTTAATTAGGGGGTATAGGGGCTTCCTAAAGTTAGGGTGAAAAATAGTATAGAGATATATATTTCTTATTACTACTGTCCTAAGTATCATTATCTAAAATATAAAATCCACCATAACTCTAATTTCTCTTAGTAAATCTAATATTTTTATTTTATATATAGATAGATATGACTATTCTCTATCTATATATATAAAAATATATCCCTACCTAGGCCTAGATTAGGTTGGATAAGCTTATCAGTCCCTTAAGTCCCTAGATCACGTGTACCTAATGGGTTATCCATATCCATGTGGGTTAGATCCCATCCATCCATATCCATGCAGATTAGATCAGGGTCAACCCCTATCCAACCCAAAGTGCGGATTGGGCGGGTTAGATATGGATTTGCGGATTGGGTCAGCCAGTCTAAAACATCCACAGAATTAACTAAATCATTCTTTATTCTCTGACTTCAAAATCAGGGTGGTAGTAGCTTAGTATCTTCTTTATTAATACACAAGGGCCATAATTAGATCACTTTACTTAGTAATATTAATATATAAGTTGCCTAAGTAATCAGCAATTACTAAGCAGTATATAGAGAAATATAGTGAATATTACCATCCATAAATACATGTAAACAAAGAATCAACAAAGGTAGAATTAACTAATAATTATAAGTAGTAAGTTAGTGTTCACTACTAGTATATATAGCCTAAGTATAAATACTCCTAACTTTTCTTACTTAACACACAGGATATTTTATAAGTAAGTCTTAATAGTAGATCCCCTAGCTTAGCTTTTATTTATCTAGATTAATAGATTATTATAATCCCTTTCTTTTATAAAGTATATTTATATTTTATAGCTTCTTCATTACTATACCTGTGAATGAATAAGTAGTATGTAGTGTATAACTAACTAGTAGAGTTCACTAAAGTAAAGGGGAATAGATAGCTTGCCAAGGTATGAAGGAAGAATAGTGGGAAGAAGTAGCTAAGGATATCTTAGCTGAATGTCTTGATTCCTTAATTTCTTAGTTAATTGTAAAACTAGGTGAGGAGTGACCTTGAGGACATATTTATAGGCAGTGGGTAGCTGGGTGATATCACTATGCTGTCATAGTGAGATCACTATTTGCCTCTTATTAAGGTTTAACCATACCATGGTTCTCACCAACAATGCTTATATAAAATTATGATTTTTATATGAAATATATGGTAATTTTCATCATATTAATCTAGATCTAAAATATGAATTCAATATCTATAGGTTTGAATGGGTGGTGGTTAAACAATCATTTTTAAATATGGTCATTGTCAACATTCGGTCGCATATATATATAGACTACCACTACTTTCATACCAACCTAGAGTTGCATAACCGAACCGCAAAAATCGAACCCGAACCTCACCGAACTCACAGCGGTTCGGGTTCGGTTCCTAGATTGAGAAACCGCACCGGGTTAGGGGCGGGTCAGGGTTAAACCGCTAGAAACCATTTAGCTTAGTAATCACTAATTTCTAGGATTTCTCTAGAAATATTAATATCACTAGATAGCCTAGTATCTAGTCTATCTAAACATGAAATATCAATTGAAAATATCTAGTGGTTAGTAAGATATAAGGGAATAAGCATTTCTGTCATAGGTTGGTATGAAAGTAGTGGTGGTTTATATATATATGCAACCGACCCTTGACAACCACCATGTTTAAAAATGATTTTTTAACCACCACCTATTCAGCCCTATAGATATTGACTCAATATTTTAGGTATAGATTAAAATGACTATATTTACCATATATTTCATATAAAAATATTAATTTTCTATAAGCATGTTTAATAGGCCCTGGGCATAGGCCTAAGGTGGGAGAAATTGAAATCTAAAAACCATTGAAATTTTTGGTATTGCCCAGGCATACCGCCCACCTAGGTAGGCTAGTGGCTGCCTATCTAGGCCTAGCGGCGGGTTTTGCGGTGAAAATCACAACCCGATCCGGTTTGGTTGCGGGTTCTAAAATTTGAACCCGAAACCGCAGCGGTTCGGGGCCAACTAGGCTTGAACCCGCCCGAACCCGCACCAAATGCAACTCTATACATACTATAAGCACCCATGCAAGGAACTAATTATAGCTTAGTTAAGTAATAGCTTTACCTATAGCTTAGCATAAAAGGTCTGATACATAGCCTTATCAGAGCTGTCATACATCTCTATATTAGGTAGTATAGGCTTAGGTCTTTTCATTAGGTCTTCCACCAAGGTAGCTAGTAAGGTTGTCTAGGGAGTAGGTGCTATTATGGTAGTAGTTATTTATTATTCTTTAAGTTAAGCTATTTAGTTAGTGATATTCTGTAACTACTAGGCCATTTAGGCCATGAGGTTTATCTATATATTATTTTGCTATAATGGTCATTCTTTACTAGGTCCTTCAGGGGATGTTAACATCTGTGATAATGCATTATTATAGTTCATGCTGTCTGTATCACCTATCTGGTTTATCTAGTTCATCTAGTTCATCTGGTTCGTCTGGTTCGTCTGGTTCATCTAGTTCGTCTGGTTCGTCTAGTAGTGCAGAGTGATTTCTAATGTTATGGGCTAGAAGCCAGTTCAACCTATGACCTAGGTTTAGACAGTAAGAAATTGCTAAGGAAGAAATCTAGCTAGGGCCGCGGCGGCCAAATATAAAAAGGAGTGTGCAAATGGTTCTCACAGTCATATAACTAGGCAAATTACTACATTAATTAGTACAAGGTCACGTGACCTGCAGCTGGTGTCTAGTTTGGATGTGACTTCGCGAGGGCCGTACAATTTGATTGAACAGCCTGAGCACCCAGCGGGCCCTGCCCGCTACATTCTTGAATCTATTAGTAAAGATTGAATGGGTGTGAGAAATCTTCTGAAATTCTAGCATTTGAAGCTGGTATCTCTTATTCTTCTGTTTTATGCATTCTTAAGTGGTATAGCTATAAGGCAGTTAAGTAAACTATAAAACCAGGCCTTACTGATGAGATGTGTAAAGGCTCAGCTACAGCCCAGCCACTCAATTATGCAGCCACCCCTTGCTTCCTAATTGTTTTCAACCTTCTGTTTTCAACCTCCTGTTTTCACACCTTGAGCCGCTTTCGAATCATCACTGAATGCATCTAGGATAGACAGCGAAGATAAATAGTATCCCCCTTGTCTGGTATTTGAGAAAGACAAGGATTAGTTTTTATTTCATATAATCTACTACTCTCTACCATCCTCTTCCATTGATTATCATCACCAATTCTTACCTAGTCAACAGGCCATCTACCCTAATATGTAGATCCTTATAATTTCTAATCCTTCTTTCTTTAACTACTTAAGTATTAGTTATAATGCCTGCTGATTTTCACCATGGAGCTATTACTTCTACCCCTTTGCCAGTGGAATAACATGGTCCTATTAAAGAAATATTTCCTAATCTAAGTAACTCCTCTACCCCTACTAATCAACCTTAAGAGTTAAAGGGTGCTAAAATACAACAAATCCTATAATAAATTACTAAACTTAAACGCCTTCAACAGATTCAAAGAGTTAATAAGTTTGAATAACTTTCCCATCAAAATAACACCTCTTTAACAGAAGACAGGCAGGAAATTAAATTTAAGAATCTTTCTATTTTTACTATTAAATATTCACTCCAGAAAAGAGAAGAATGGCTTTAAGATATGGAATATATATTTTAAGAAGCCCTAAAGAAATATGCCCCTGATAAGTTTAAAATTATTACTACTATTATATAAATAGACTCCACCTATAGGCAGTGATAGTATATTAAAATTCATAAAATATTAATAGAAAGATAATAAAATGCTAAGAATTTATAGCAGTTTTTCAAAGACTAGACCTTAAGCTTAATCTAAGACACTGAAACTATTAAGGCTAATATTATTATTAAATTATATTAGGCCTATTAACACCCAGATAAGGACCCTAGAGAATTTTATTATTATCTAGATTCTCTAGAATAATACTTCCCTAGACAAGATAAAAAGTAATAAGCTCTGGCCTTCTTTAGCAGCCTTACACCAGAGTTATATACTTATATTTAAGAACACCTTGATAAACTACCAGACACTTAAGATAAAATAGTGTCTATAGCTTTAAAATACTATACCTTTTTACAAAAATAATAGAAATAGAAGAGAAAAGACATTAGGAAGCCTTAAGAAGGGAAATCTTAAGATAGTAACCTATTAAAATACTTTTAAAGGAATTCTGAGAGGTTTATAAAACCTAAATAAAACTAACTTAACAAGGATAGGAATCCCTTAAAATACTATAAATATAGTAGCAAAGAATATCTTACTAACTAGTGCATTACAAGGGATGCTAAAGTCTAATTAATTATAGAAAATAATAAGGGGTTAGAGTAAAACCTACACCTCTGACCTCCTATCTAGTAGTAGGGACTACTACTTATTTCTATATTCTAATATAACTAGCTAATAGCCTTAAAACACATGCTAATCTTAATAGCTGTACTAAGGTTAATATTATTAGTATTACTTTTACAAAATTATAAAAGCTATAGTAAGCTAAACTTACTACCCCTATTATTAGGGTAGTTAACAACTTTATTACCCCTACTTATAGGGTTTAGAAGGTCCCTATCATTGCCCATAATTCTAGGGGTAATAAACAAAGTTTTGAATAAGCTTATATAGCTATTAATTAAGATCTATAACCTAAAGGAAGTCCTATTCTACTTTTAATAACTATATTATAGGACCTCCACATCTACTTATCACTATAGAAATGCTAATAGTGGTTTAAGATATCAACCTTTTCCCTAACCAACCCTCAAAAGTTTAAGAAACTATGTTATAACTATGCAATGGTATTTATATTAGTTAAATTACCTAAAGAGGTATGGCTCTCAGAGGAAGAGAAAGATAAGAAGTATTATTCTCTTAAGAATATACCTCTAGAACTAGCTAAGTTCTATAATATATTCTTAGTAGAAAAGTTAAAGATTATATCTTCTCACTCTTCTTAGGATCATGCTATTAAAATAAAACCTAATAAATTATCACTATTTAGCCCACTATATCCCTTATCCTAAGCAGAACTTTATGAATTAAAGGAGTATCTTAATAAGAATATTATATATAGAAGAATTTAACCTTCTAAAAGCCCTGCAGGAGCTCCTATCCTTTTTATCCTAAAGAAAGATAGGGGACTAAGACTATATGTTAATTACTATAGACTTAATAAGATAATAGTAAAGAATTAGTACCTATTACCCCTTATATTAGAGATTCTTAACTAAATCTCAGGGGCTAAATACTTCAGTAAAATTAATATCTAAGATATATACTATTAAATCCATATTAAAGAAGGAGATGAATGGAAGACAGCCTTTTATACCTAATATAGCTACTATGAGTATATAGTTATGCCTTTTAGCCTTATAAATGCGCTAGCCACCTTCCAGAATTACATTAACACTGCCTTATATAATATTCTTAATATCTTTTATGTAGCCTATCTTAATGATATCCTGATTTTCTCCTAGATAAGAGAGGAACACACTGAACATATCTCTTAAGTCTTAGAAAAACTATAAAAGGTAAAACTATATGCTAAACCCTCTAAATACACCTTCTACCAAAATCATATTAAATTCCTAGGGTATATCATCTCAGCTGATGGTATATCTATGGATATAAGCTGGGTAGAAACTATTATTATATAGGAGGAACCCTATAGTTATTATAATATCTAAGTCTTCTTAGGCTTCTATAACTTCTATTAATAATTTATTAAGAACTATTTCCTAATTGCTTTACCTTTAACTAATCTCCTGAGAGGAATGAAAGAAGGAAAGAAACTAGGATTAGTGAAGTTCAACCTTATTAAGAAGCTTATATTTTAAAAACTTATTATAGCCTTTTAGGCAGCACCACTGTTATAGCACTTTAATTTAGCTCTACTAATTTAGATAGAGATAGATGCCTTAAAAGACAGCATAGCTGGTATCCTCTTCTAACTAGATAAATAAGGGAGATGGCATCCTATTGCCTTCTAGTTAAGAAAGTTTATAGGAGCTGAACTTAATTGGGCAATACTAGATAAAGAATTATTTACTATTGTTTATTCCTTTAAATATTAGTGTTAGTATACTAAAGGAGCTATGCATTAAATTAAGGTCCTTTCTAATTATGCTAACCTGCAAGGTTTTATGAAATAACTAAAGTTAAATGGTAGACAGGCCTATTAGTTAATTTCATTAATACTATTTAATTTTATTATTAAGTACTAAAAGGGGAAGGCTAATCCTGCTGATGCACCTATAAGATGATAGGGTAATCAGACTATGCTATAGTCTGAGAGTGATGATATTATTATACTAATTTATAGATAAATAGTTACTATACAGTCACTGAGGACTAAGTGTCAAGATGACTATAAACTAGAGCTGGGTAATGCACTATTAGAGCTCTATAATTATAAAAACCACCTATTGTGAATGAAAATGAACAGTATATATAATAAATGATAAAGGAAATTTCACGAATGCAAAGGGGAATAGATGGCTTGCCTAGATCTAAAGGAAGAAAGGAAGAATAGGAGGAATAATAGTAGAATAGAATAGAATAGTAGAAGGAAAGTCGCTAAGGATACCTTAGCTTAATGTCTTGATTCCTTGATTCTAAAATAACTAGCTATAGGGTGATTTCAAGGGTGTATTTGTGAATGGATAAGTAGTATGTAGTGTATAACTAGCTAGTAGAGTTCACTAAAGCAAAGGGGAATAGATAGCTTGCCAAGGTAAGAAGGAAGAATAGTAGAAGGAAGTAGCTAAGGATATCTTAGCTAAATGTCTTAATTCCTTGATTTCTCTTGATTGCTTAATTGATTGTAAAACTAGGTGAGGAGTGACCTTGAGGACATATTTATAGGCAGTGGGTAGCTAGGTGATATCACTATGCTGTCATAGTGAGATCACTATTTGCCTCTTATTAAGGTTTAACCATACCATGGTTCTCACCAACACGCCCCCTTAAGCTAAGCATGGGAATGTTTAGATTATGCATTTAGTTATCCCAGTGCAAAAACCCTTTTAGTTTAAGGAAAAAAGGCACTAGTTTTATATCTTAGCAGTATGCTAGTATCTAGCATTAAAACCTTTAATAAGGAGAAAATATGCTAGTTATATCAGCCTAGAATGAATGGCAATTTCTTTTAATATGGCTGATCTATAAGGATAAAACCCTCTTGGGGGATAAAACCTTATTATATATCCTCACTAGGTCCCAGGCTGGCCATTTTCATAAATGTTTTATGTAGCAGATTATTCTCATTTTTAGTGAGGAAATCAGCCAGCTGGTATTTTCTAGGAATGTAGATAAGTTCCACTTTTCCTTCTTGAATAGCCTGTCTATTGAAATGATATATTATTTCAATATGTTTAGATCTTTTATGAAATTCAGGATTTTCAGCAAGTTTCTTAGCTGAGTCACTATCTACTAGGATCCTAGGGGTCCTAGCATTATAGCCTAGTTCTAGGTGATTATTTAGGTATTGGAATATGCTATTCAGATATATAGCCTCCTTTATAGCCTCTTTTAGGGCCATGTATTCAGCTTCACAGCTGCTTAAGGCTATAGTTTTCTGTAGCTGGGAGTTCCAACTTATAGGGTTATTGATCCCTATATCACCACTTAGGCTAAATATATATCCTGAAGTAGATTTTCTTTGATCTAAATCATTACCCCAGTCTGAATTAGAATATCCTTTTATAAAAAGGTCATTTCCTTTGCAGTTATATACTAGGCCCAGTTCTGGGTATCTTAATAGATATTTCCAGATCCTATTAAGGGCATTAAAATGCTCTTTATTAGGATTGCTCATATACCTAGCACAGTAGGTAGTGCTGAAGGTAATATCAGGCCTAGTTTTAAGGGCAAGATATAGGATAGAACCTATTTGCTTTTGATATTCTTTGATATCATTCTTACTAGCTTGGCTAGTATTCTTTCTAAGCTTAATCCCAGGTTCACCAGGGATTAGAACAGGCTTATATGTGCCTTGGTGGATGAATAGTAATTTATCTTTATAGTTTATAGAGATATCATTCCCCAGAAAGGTTGCCACTGAACCAATTTCTTTTAGTTTCATATATTTTTGAGCCTTATTGGATATCTCTCTTATATAGGCTAGATTTTCATGTATTATAAGTATATCATCCACATGGCATATAATAATGCATATAGTGGCAGTATTTATAAATATTCCTTCATCATAAGGAAGGACATGAAAATCTAGTTCTTTTAGAACTTTAGTTAAATATTTATACCAAAGCCTTGGGGATTGTTTAAGACCATATATAGCCTTATTTAGATGGCAGACCTTGCCCCTATATTTAGGATTATTATAGACCCCTATAGGTAGTAGAGTATAAATATCAGCATCAATATCAGCATGCACAAAGGCATTTTTGACATCATATTGCATAATATGCCATCCTTTATTAATAGCTATTATAAGGATTAGGTGCCAGGTTTCAGTTCTGCAGGTAGTAGAAAAAGTTTCTAAGAAATCAATTCCTAGCCTTTGATAGAAACCCTGAATCACCCATCTGGCTTTATATCTAATAGTTTTTTCACTATTAGTTATATAGTTATTATTTATAATAGCAGTATTAGTTATAGGCTTTTCTTTAAAAACCCATCTACCCTTTAGGGCAGTTTTCCCCTTAGGAAGATCAACTATATCATAGGTATGTTGGCTTTCTAGCTCATGAACCTCCTCTAAGCATGCCCTTAGCCATTCCTTAGAATTAGGGCTATTCATAGCTTCTGGGAAGGTATTAGGCTCATTTATAGTAGTAGTAGTTAGAAGAAAGTCTGCTATTTCTTCCTTCTTATTTAAAGAATTTAGATAATTCTTTAATATAGTGTCACTAATAGTGAATAGGGCCCTATCTTCTCCTACTACAGAGAAGTTTATATTATTATGTTCTTTTCTCTGGGGAACTTGAACTTCAATCCTATGATTAGGAATAGTTGATACATCCTTTATTTTAGACCTAGTCATTGGTCCAGAATGATTAGGGCTAGCTACTCTAGACTCCCTAATAGAACTATTATTCTTATTAGGGGTAGCTGAGCTAGACTCCTTTATAAGGCTATCATTAGCCTTTATATCAATATAGTCATATTGATTTGAATCCTTAGATATTAGGGATTTCTGAATTGGCTGAGGTTCTGGGAATTGATTTTCTAGGATAGTAACATCCCTAGACCATAAAGCCTTATTCCTTTTTAGATCCCATAGTTTATAGTGATTATATTGGCTATAGCCAATAATAATGGCTTTCTCCTTTCTGGGAGATAGCTTATCTTTAGGCATATTACTATGGTAGTATGCTATAGATCCCCAAGATCTAATATTCTGGATATATGGCTTTTCCTTATGAAATATTTCATAAGGTGTTTTGAATCCTAAGGCATTATGGGGTGTTCTATTATATAGATAGGCACTAGTAACTAGTGCCTCACCCCATAGATATTTAGGAGCATTTGCCATTATTAGAAGGGATCTAACTTTACTAAGTAGAGTCAGGTTTATCCTTTCTATTAAGCCATTGGGCTCTTTAGTATAGATAGGGGTAGTATTATGAATAATACCATAGTTATTTAATGCCTTTTGGAAGCATTTATTAGTATATTCAGGCCCATTATCTGAAAAGAATTCTCTTATTCTTTTCTTATCATTATTATTCTCTGCCCTTTTTGCATAGTTTATAAAGGTCTGAAAAGCCTCATTTTTATGCCTTAGCAGGAATACCCATAGATACCTAGACTTTCTTATCTAGGAAGGTTATATAGTACCTGTATTTATCATAGGTGGGTGATAAGGGGCCTCCTATATCACTATGGATCCTTTCAAGGATATCATAATCCTTTTTATTCAGGGATCCTTTATTAATATATCTTTTATCCTTAGCAAGGATGCATGTAGGGCATTTATTTCTTTTAAATTCTTCTAAGTCTTGCTTAGATATAGCTATCCCCATATTGCCAAGTAGCAATCCTAGGGGTATAGCATTTATATGCCCTAATCTCATATGCCATTTCCTAAATTCAGATAATTCTGAATTATTTAGACAGGCATTGACATGTTCCTTAGGATATAAGATAGTGAATAGGATATGGTAGAGGCTGTTTTTCTTATTTCCAGCTATAATAGTTTGGTTTTTAAGATATAGGGATACTTTATCTTTAGTAAAGATAGTAGTTAACCCTAGTGCCTCAGATATTCTATCTACACTTATAAGATTAATCCCTAATTCAGGGATGTAATAGACATCCTTTAGTATATTTATATATCCTGAGGGATATTTAATAAGGATATTGTTGGTGAGAACCATGGTATGGTTAAACCTTAATAAGAGGCAAATAGTGATCTCACTATGACAGCATAGTGATATCACCTAGCTACCCACTGCCTATAAATATGTCCTCAAGGTCACTCCTCACCTAGTTTTACAACAAATCAAGCAATCAAGAGAAATCAAGGAATTAAGACATTTAGCTAAGATATCCTTAGCTACTTCCTTCTACTATTCTTCCTTCATACCTTGGCAAGCTATCTATTCCCCTTTTGCTTTAGTGAACTCTACTAGTTAGTTATACACTACATACTACTTATCTATTCACAGTGGTGGTAGCTTGTTAGCCTTCCTTCTATTAAATACCTCTAGAAACTCATGGTAATGCGCTGGCAACTTCATGGCTGGGTTAGTATGCTTCTTAACCCGCAAGGCCTCCTTAATATCCTTAATACTAGCAGCAAAGATCCATATAGTCCTGTCCTTTCTCTGCTGCCAGTTATAGATGGTGAATCCCTGGGCGCTAATCTGCCTTATTGCTAGTTTTGGTTTATTCTTTATACTCTCTACTGTGAACCCATCTGCAAGCCTTAGCCAGGGTCCCTCAGCCTCTACTACTACTCTCTGATCCTTCATCCATGGAATTCCCAAGATTAAATCAGTGCCTTTGCCTAGCTTAGGTACCACGTAGGTGTAGACCATATGTTGGTAGTTACTGCTGACATCTAGGGAGAATTGGGTGATTGTTAAAATAACACTTCCTATTCGTCTGGTTCGTCTGGTTCGTCTGGTTCGTCTAGTTCGTCTGGTTCGTCTGGTTCGTCTGGTTCGTCTGGTTCGTCTGGTTCGTCTGGTTCGTCTGGTTCGTCTAGTTCGTCTGGTTCGTCTAGTTCGTCTGGTTCGTCTGGTTGTGCGAGCGATTTCTAATGTCACGGGCT
The DNA here is from genome assembly GCF_002847465.1 of Aspergillus novofumigatus IBT 16806. NCBI lineage: Eukaryota > Fungi > Ascomycota > Eurotiomycetes > Eurotiales > Aspergillaceae > Aspergillus > Aspergillus novofumigatus. The sequence goes on along the minus strand of NW_020194288.1, from coordinate 99,922 downwards.
AGAGGCCGGTTCAACCTATGACCTAGGTTTGGACGGTAAGAAATCGCTAAGGAAGAAATCTAGCTAGGGCCGTGGCGGCCAAACATAAAAAGGAGTGTGCGAATGGTTCTCGCGGTCACATGACCGGGCAGATTACTACATTGATTAGTACGAGGTCACGTGACCTGCAGCTGGTGTCCAGTTTGGATGTGACTTCGCGAGGGCCGTACGATTTGATCAAACAGCCCGAGCACCCAGCAGGCCCTGCCCGCTACATAATCTAGTTAATAGTATTTTAGTTATAGTTAATAGGTTCTCTAAATAGTCACTCCTCTTCCCTATCTTAATAATGATAACTATAGTAGAACTAGCCGAACTATTCTATTAAGAAGTTAAATTAAAATTTAGACCACCTAACAGTATTATTTTAGACTGAGGACCAGTCTTTACCACTAAATTCTGGGTGAAATTATGCTATATTATAAAGATTAAATAAAGGCTATTAACTGTGTTTCATGCCTAAACTAATAGTTAAATAGAATAGATAAACCAAGTCCTTAAAAGATACCTCTATTATTTTATTAATAAAGAATAAAACAACTGGGTAACCCTGCTAAGAGAAGCTAAGTTTACTATAAATAGAGTAATTAATATATTGCTAAATAAATCCCCATTTAAAATCTTACTAGGCTACAATCCAGACTTTTATATATGTGCTAAGGATAGGGTTGTTATTTTTGCGGGTTGGGCCGGGTTCTCCGATCTTTTGAACCCAACCCGCCGGGTTCGGGTTCTAGATTTCTAGGGCCTAAACCCAGCCCATAACCCGGCGGGTTCTAGATAGTCAACCCAGCGGGTTCTATTCTGCCGAAAAATCTACATTCCGCCTACCTAATCTAGTTAGTATGTATTTAATTTTTCTATACCATACTAGCATCTATACTAGCATTCAAAATATATATATATAAATAATGCATTCTACATAGAAATCTAACCTAGGTTAGTGTATTCTAATTACTAGGTATTGTAATTAAAACCCGTTTTTAGAACCCAACCCTTAGCGGGTTCTAAGAATTAGAACCCAACCGACCCACGGGCCCTAGAACCTGAACCCAAACCCGGCCCATGGCGGGTTAGGGCCGGGTTGGGTTAGGGTTCCCGGGTTGGGTTTAACCAGTCTAGCTAAGGATAGTACTATAGGGGGAGAGATTCCAGCTGTGATAGCATGAGTATAAAAACTTTTAGGTCTTTAAGAAAGATTAAAGGAATAATAGCATAAAGCTAGTGAAATATAAGCAAAGCACTATAATAAATATTATAAGGAATTAACATTGGAAAAAGGATAACTAGTAGGGCTATTAATAAAGAATCTTAAGTTAAAGGTTCTAAGTAAGAAGCTAGCTCCTACTTTTATTAGATCTTTTCATATGCTAGGTGCTGTTGGTTTACAAGCATATTATCTTACTTTACTTATAAAATATGATTAAATTCATAATGTCTTTCATGTGTCATACTTAGTGTTGGTGAGAACCATGGTATGGTTAAACCTTAATAAGAGGCAAATAGTGATCTCACTATGACAGCATAGTGATATCACCCGGCTACCCACTGCCTATAAATATGTCCTCAAGGTCACTCCTCACCTAGTTTTATAAGAAACTAAGAAATCAAGAAATTAAGGAATCAAGACATTCAGCTAAGATATCCTTAGCTACTTACTTCCTACTATTCTCCTTTCATACCTTGGCATAGACTGGTTAAACCCAACCCGGGAACCCTAACCCAACCCGGCCCTAACCCGCCATGGGCCGGGTTTGGGTTCAGGTTCTAGGGCCCGTGGGTCGGTTGGGTTCTAATTCTTAGAACCCGCTAAGGGTTGGGTTCTAAAAACGGGTTTTAATTACAATACCTAGTAATTAGAATACACTAACCTAGGTTAGATTTCTATGTAGAATGCATTATTTATATATATATATTTTGAATGCTAGTATAGATGCTAGTATGGTATAGAAAAATTAAATACATACTAACTAGATTAGGTAGGCGGAGTGTAGATTTTTCGGCAGAATAGAACCCGCCGGGTTGACTATCTAGAACCCGCCGGGTTATGGGCCGGGTTTAGGCCCTAGAAATCTAGAACCCGAACCCGGCGGGTTGGGTTCAAAAGATTGGAGAACCCGGCCCAACCCGCAAAAATAACAACCCTACCTTGGCAAGCTATCTATTCCCCTTTGCTTTAGTGAACTCTACTAGTTAGTTATACACCACATACTACTTATTAATTCACACTTAGAACCATGGAATTAGGTGAAGCATGATTAATTACTACTAATGCTAGAGCTTGAAGATGATAATAAATAGGAAGTTGAAGAGGTTAAGGATAACCATATTATCAGAAATAAATAGTACTATTTGGTTAAATGGAAGGACTGGCCCTTAGAATACAACTAGTAGGTCTATACTAATAATATGACTAATGCACAAGAAGTAATATAGAAATATAAGAAAAGAATTATTATTATTAACTAACATAAAGGCGCCAGGAAGGCTTAGCTAAGGCTAAGTATAATAGATGAATATAGAATATAATGCTAACTTAAATATCCTTAAGCACTAAAAGAAAAGACTGATTAATATTAGCTAAGTAAGTCTGGCTAGTAACCACTGTTTTATTATTATAGAAATAGATGCTAATCACCTTGATCTCCTCTATAAAGAAGAGAAGAGAGGCAGCCTAAGCCATATACCTAGTATTACTAGGCATAAGTTGAAGAGCTTTGGCTAAATGATATGCAGCCTATTTATTAGCAGTAGCCCTAGTATTTAGGTACTGAATGTGAGCTAATTTAGTGTAATAACCTTTAAGGAATTTATTATACTTATTACTCTATAAGAATGTTAGCATTAAGACAGTGCTATAGTGATAAATTAACCTAGAAACTTACATACTATTCCTTTTTCTTTCCTGTAATGCTATATAACTGATAGTAGCTCTACTCTATGTTTTTAAAGGTATTAATAAGCCTAAGAAGAGTAACTAAAAAGTCTATGAAAAGGCTCAGGTCCTAGGTATACTAGGGATTAAAGAACCCAGTATACTATTTAATAATGGTAGATAGGTTAAGGGCATTCCTAGCCATACTGGGCGCGGCCTAAGAAACAGCTGTTAACACTAAAATAACATATAGGACTGATATAATATATAGGTTCATAAAGAGAATAGCAGGCATTACACTGGATACACTTTATAGAAGTGCTGTCTATAAGCTTGTAATTAACTTTGAAAGGAAGACCCCCTTAGGGGTTAAAGTTCTTTAATGCAGTGCGAAGGCAATATATGTACTAATACTTTCTATAAATAATAGTATTAGCTATGATGAAACTTAACAGCAAGAAATATAAAGAGGAAGTAAAATGCAGCAGAAATAAATAAGATATTATAAGGTCTAGGAGAACTTAAATGTTGGGTATTAATAAATAAAAAATAACTATAATGCTAAAGAAAATACTATAATATAAAAGAGAAGTGTTAATACATAAAGGTGAAAGAAGAGAAAATATAAATAAAGATATGATTAAGATAAATGTACTATGGTTGTTACCTATAATAATATTATTTACTACTATACTATAGTATATAATAACAAAGAACACAATAAATTTTGAAATACATAAAGCTAATATAACAGAAGCATTATGTCTGCCCTATGATTAGTTATCTCTGTTAATAATATTATGTTGTGTTAACTATCGTGATATTATTTACTTCTTTAGGAAAATTTGAAGTTATATAACTCTGACTGAGGACAGTTGTTATAACTGGAGGGGGTATAATTGTAAAGGCTTAGCTGCAGCCCAGCCACTTAATTATACAGCCACCCCTTACTTCCTAATTATTTTCAACCTCCTATTTTCATACCTTGAGCTGCTTTCAAATCATCACTGAATGCATCTAGGATAGACAGCAAAGATAAATAGTATCCCCCTTATCTGGTATTCGAGAAGACAAGGATTAGTTTTTGTTTTCATATGATCTACTACTCTCTACCATCCTCTTCCATTAATTATCGTCACCAATTCTTACCTAGTCAACAGGCCATCTACCCTGATACGTAGATCCTTACAATAGGTAACTAGGGAAGAGGATATATTACTTTTCCCCCCCTTTTTTTCCTAGCCTTAGTCTATTTATATTAGTTTTACTGGGGGTTTAAGCAGGATTAATCTATTTTAAATTAGCATTATCTAGTCCATGGCCCTATCAGCCCTAATTAAGGGAGCTTAGGTGCTAGCTAGGCCTGGTTAGGATCCCTGCTATATAGACTAGTTAAGTTAATTGTGCTATTAACTCCTAATCTAAAAGGACTTCAGGGGAGGAGTCCTGGGACTTTTATATACTTAGGGTTAGTATTTATACCTATTAACTAATCTACTATAGTAGATGGGCTGGGGGCACCCATAATATTATATGCAGATTAGCTTATAGTATAGCTAGCTGCTACCATTATAGAGATCTAGCATAATGATTAGTTTGGGTCATAGCTAGCTGCAGCTACTAGTGACTATTAAGGTAGGACATCCCTGGCAGCTATAGTAGGTTTAGTTAGTTATGCACTTACCATATTTAGCGCTGGGGGCAGGATCCCTATGAGAACCATCTAATAGGGACCCTAGCAGCATGGCTGGCCACCCAGGGTCTAGGAGAGGGATTCTAGTACATAGATAGTAGTCAGTAGTAAGGGCAGCAGCCTAATCACTAGGCTAAACCATTAGTTTAGGTTGTGGGGGGTGAGGGGCCTGCTGGTATGTGGGCCCCAACCAGGCAGGAGGCAGAGATATATATCTCAGTAGTGGAGGTGTACCTCCAGCATAAGATTCCACCCCCTAATAGGTACTAAGTTCAGCATAGATGATCATGCAGGAATAGGACCTGGGGGCAGTTAAGCAGGCTGGCCAGGCAACCTAGATTATCAGGCATGAGCAGTGGGACGGCCTAAGGGGGGAGCTGTGCACCTAGTAAAACCTCATCAGCAAGCTGATCCCAATGGGTGCATGCTAATTTCACAGCCATGCTAGCAGATTGGGGCTCCATGACTAGTATGGACGGAGGCAGCATAATGAGACAAACAGAATGATACCCAGATCCAGCCACCCGGACAGCGGGGGCGGGGTCTGGGGTGATGCTGTGGCCAGAGCAGGGGTCGCGGCTAGGATAGCCCGGGGCCCGACGGGGTTGGGCAGAGCTGTCTAGTAGGTCTGGGTAAGGTTTGTGGATACTCGGATTTCTCATCAATTAGAAATCGATGATGTCAACCTCGGGAATGTTTACTCATCATGTCGGTTAGGCCATCGACATTTGCCTCAAGTGGCCTGTTGCCCAAAGTAAACGCCAGCCTTCTGCCATATATATAAGCGCGCTATTCCCGGGTTCAGGGTTCAGCGGCAGGCAAGTCCTATACAGCAAAAATGGCCTTCACCGAGTTGGTCGTCCCAACATTGAAGACAGATCCCGCAACGGAAGCAACCTTCACCACCGAGATCGCACCCTTTCTCATCAGAATCCTTGACACACATCCCACTCCTCCTAAGTCCAAGTACTTCGGGAAGATTCTCCTCGAGAATGGCAATGATGTGTCGGGGGACTTTAGACTTGGCGTTGGGCTTGGTTCGTCATTTCCTCTTCCTTATCCCTTTCTCTTTCCCTTTCTCTTGCTCCCTCCCCGTCCTACTGCCCTCCTTTCCCTTCTCTCAGCCCTCGCGCAAATTCGAACATAGTCTGATGCTAATGCTTCGACAGAGTGGAAAGACGCCTCACATTTCAACACCTTTGTCGCATCAGAAAATTTCCAGACCTTCAAATCCATCGTGAAGCCTCACTCTGTTGCACCGCCAGTCCCACAGCTATATAATACGGATTTCGGGCCGAGTGAGGTGTTTGGGAGTGCGTTGACGGAGGTGTGGCAGGTGAAGATTGGGGAAGAGGATGGGAAAGTAGTGGAGGCGAGGGGGCGTGGGAGAAGTTTGTTAGTGCGGTTGCTGAGGCGGGTGGTGTGAATGGGAATGGGAAGAGTATTCAAGGGACGAGTCTAAATCTAGAGGAGAAGAGATGGGTTGGTATCTTGGGGTGGGAGAATAGTGAGGTGAGCTTGAAATATCTTTTGATTTTGCTGCTGGGTTGAGAACAGTTGGCTGACTTTGAGATTTTAGATCAGAGAGAATGTACTTGGGAGTGCAGAGGTGAAGGAAGCGAGGAAGAGCCTTGATGTGTTGGTGTGGAATACGTTCGTTACTGCATTTGCGAAGTAAGTGTAGACTGCTAGAGAAGAAATACGGAATACTCCACACTTAGAAATTCAGACACATTACTCAATACGCATATCCACACAAGCAAATCCGAATCCGAATCAAGTATTGAGGTAAACGTGCATGACAGGGTCTACCACATCCCCTTGAAAGCTTTCGTATGATGGTATGTCAACTTGACAATCTAAAAGTTGTACAATTGGAAAGGTTTTGAGAGTATTTATAACGCAGTTTACTAGAATACACATCCACAGGAGATTTAACAAGTTCCAACCTAATATAGTCTGCAAGAAGAGTCTAGTCCTCAGGGGAAAGAAAGCATTCAGCAGCGAATACTGAGAGGCTAAGATGGGAGAGAAGAGAGAAAGGAAAAGTGCTGTAGTGGTGGTGCCCGCCTTTATACCCTTTGGTTTCCATATATCAGAGTGCTTTAAACTAAACAGTGTGTCCCTACATCGTATTCAGGCGTCAACAGTTATTCAGAGGTACAGGGATGAGACGCCCTCTGCCTTGCTGCACAGTCTAGATTTCTGCCTTTCTTATTCATAGGGTTGAATGTAGAGAAGACAGGGAGGGAAAGTTTTGAATAATAAAATCAACCTAAGTTTTTAACGTTATGTGGCGGAACTTAGAAATGCACTCTGGAATAGAAAGTAACCTTATATTATTGGTATTCTTTTTTTCTAACAGAGAATCGGCCTAACATCAACCTGATCGGTAATCAAAAATAGAGTCTCCGGCTATGATTAGTAAACTAATTTGTAATGCTCAAAGCCGAGAGCATCCCACAGCGGACATATATAGGTATGTTCCCACAGCTCCAATCGCAACTCACAACTCCCCAGACATCCATTCAGTCTTCTTGTATCATGGCAGGGGAATTAATTTTTATCACTGGTGCCACGGGTTTCGTCGGTAGTGCCACGGCTCTCGCTGCTCTCAAGGCAGGTTATCGACTACGAGTATGCGTCCGAAAGGCGTCAGAAAAGCTCCAAGCCCTGCTATCGGAGTATAGCGAGCAAGTTGAATATGTTACCGTACCAGATCTGACGGAGGAAACAGCTTTCCAAGGAAAGTTGAATGGAGTCGACTACATTCTGCACCTGGCTTCCGCTGTCCCTCGAGGGACAGACAAGAAGGACTATTTCATCCCGGCTGTTAAAGGAACAACTGTCTTGCTGAAGGAAGCTGCCGGCGTCACAAGTATCAAGAAAGTCGTCGTAACATCGTCCAGAGCTGCTCTGATTCCGCTCACTGGAATACCCGCAGGCGGTATCGTGAAAGGTAAGTCACTCTGGTTTGGTAATTCTCGACATCAGCTGATCTTGCATTTTCCTTCTATTTTCAGAGGACAACGATTGGGACTTAAGCGTGGACGAGAATGCAAGCTTCGAGGTCCCCAACGACCCCGCTGCCACGGCTTTCAGACTATACCACGCATCAAAGCTGCTGTCCAACAACGCAGCTTGGAGCTTCTGGCGAGACGAAAAACCCCACTATTCACTGGTGTCACTTCATCCAGCTTTCGTGCTAGGGCATAATCTAGTCCAGTCATCTTCAGATGAAATTGGATCCAATAGTGTTCTCTGGAAGCCCATCATGACTGGCAACTTCGGCCGTTCGGTTGCTGGAGTGCATATCCAGGACGTTGCCGAAGCACACATCAAAGTCCTGAATCCGGATATCCCTGATGGTTCAAAGTACCTGCTGGCCGGCAAACCAATAACTTGGAAGGAGGTCGCTCAAATCGTGCACAGGGACTATCCTAATGTCGGTACAAAGATTAGTATGGACGCCGAGGGGGGAACAATGCCCTACGACAACACCAAAGCAGAGCAAGAACTTGGGATGAAATGGCGCTCCTGGGAGCGAATGATTCATGAAGTGATGGATCAACAGCTTGGTTTGGTCAAGGAACCACACCATATAGATCTTGAGACGGGTGGAATCCGTGCATGAAAGTGTTACTAGGGCTGCATTCCAGTAGCAGAGGTTCAATCCTTTATTATTATCAAAGCCTCTTGTGGGCAAGCTTAGCTTCAGGGAGACATGCTTCTAGGCCGCGGATACAGCACTTTGCTGCTGGGAGTCTTATTAAACCAGTTCTCGTAAGATCATTTACGTTAGAAACGGACTTACTGAAAGAGAGCCTGAAGGGGGCGTGGGCTGGTTCGCCATTTGTGCACACCAATCCAACAGGCAATATATGCTTGCTGCTGCAGATGCGGAATAGGTCGTCCTGGATAGGAGACAATATAATGATGAACCTGTTGAGACAAGTATGTTCCACTTGTTGCAGTGATATGAACTGTATACGGATCCTAAACATGTGTCCAGTAAACAGCATCGTTCAGAACGTAGATTTTCGGTCGCCTAATGAACCCCAGACAGTGGCTCATCATCGCTCGGCCATTGTTACTGTAGTCTCAAATCAAAAGGTTGCAGTTGACAACAGAAAGAGGCATAAAAATTTCATAGTTCGTTCTATGTACTCAGTAGATCGAGTTGCTCTATGTAGTTTCAAATGTAAAGCAAGGGCCTGTGGAGTCCCTTTTGTGGTTATTTCTACTATTTTTAACTTTTAGTATAGTTGCCTGATACGCTAACTTATAAACTCCGCCCTTGCTGTGACCTTAAGTATATGAGTCCTGACGGCTATCGATACTTGACCAGGAAAGATGTTTTGACGTGAGAAAATTTCCCAGCCAATGTGGACATGGTGAGGGCTTGCCTGTACGACCCGATCATATCATGCCAACAGCTGTGGAGGGCAGGAGGCTTATACTTTGCTGACCTAGTCCAGGGCGTTGTATTTAGTCTAGACATCGGGTAATTTTGCTAGCTGTCATTTTCCTCCTCACTAATAGCTGACACGCAACTCCCAGACTCCCAGTTTCCATATGGATTACAATTCCAGGAAAGATTCGAAGTTCTGATAACCGCGTTAGCATCCCAGATTTCGAAGCTGAATATGATCCTTGGTCCCTGTTCGATTGAGAATCTAGAATGCATGATTGATCGTCGATGGTTTGATCTCACCACACCTTTGTCTAATAAACGCAGCTCTAAGGGAGGCATCTTGCGCATTCGCGTGCAAAATGAGGTCTCTATTGCGAAGCTAACATGTCAAGACTGGCAAGTCTCGGTGCTATTGTTGTTACGGTAGCTTGCCCTCCTCATAACTGCACAGCACCAGCCAATTCGGCCTCGTTTCTACATCCCCTTCATCCCAAGGATACATGTCCTTGACCACCCTCCAGCGTGTCATTCGGCGCGCACAGTTTCATGAATAGTATTATCATGCCCAAGTTCATACGGCGGAAATTGAGATAGATAAATCCTGAAGTGCCATTGAATACATATTGACTGCGCTACTGAGTTAAGTTTGCATGTATGCAGATGATTCAGAAAGGTGAAGCACGTTCGCTAAGATTGTCAAATATATCAGGGACTCGTTTGGTCAGCCCACCGTCATCCCACCATTGATCCTGATCGTCTGTCCATTCACCCACTGGCTCTGATCGCTGGCAATGAAACAGACCACATTCGCAACTTCCTCCGGCTTCCCCAATCGTCCCATAGGGGCCAAGTTACTCTGAAGCTGCACCATCTGCTCCGTCTTCCCCACAAAATACGCATCCGTCCCAATGGGCCCCGGCGCAATGGTGTTCACGGTGATACCCCTTCTCCCCAGATCCTTTGCCAGGACGCGCGTAATCTGCTCGACCGCTCCCTTACTCGCTGTATAAAGAAGATAATTTGGGGTAACACCGCTGAACGCCGCCAGCGACGTCGAGAAGAGCATCACCCGCCCACCGTCCGCGAGATGCGGAACAGCCTCCTGCACGGTGAACAAGGGACTGCGCACATTCGCAGCGAACAGTTTGTCGAAGTCTTCCTCGGTGATACTGAGCAGACCCCCCTTCTGCCAGAGCAAACCTGCATTGAGGACGAGGATATCGATCTTGCCGAATCGGTCGACTGTCGTCTTGATCAAGCGCGTGATGTCTTCGCGCTTGGATACATCCGCTTGGACGGCGATTGCATGGTCAGGCCCTATCTCGGATACGACTTCGTCTGCGGCTGCAGCGGAGGAGACATAGTTCACGACGACGTTGGCACCATCCTTGGCGAGGGCGAGAGCCGTTGCGCGTCCGATGCCTCGGGATGCACCCGTGACGAGGGCAACTTTACCGGAGAGTGGAGACATTTCGATTGCCGGCAGACTATTTCGAGCTTGGTAGAAGTATGAAATTGGACAGTAAACCTCAAGTGCTTGGTGGATTCGGGAGGTTTATGTAGACACTGTTCTCTATCGTATTCACTGCGTTTCCGGGGTGCCATTTCCAAGCGCCGGAGCTAGCGGCCGATCCCTGCGGATTTAGCGGCCAATAAAACAAGTGGCTGCTTACTGCTTTCTGTCAAGATGACCATAGCATGCACAGCAACATCCATGAAGTGATGTGGAGAAGCTATTAAACCTCAATGATCTTCTTATCTCCGCTCAGGCTTCCCTCAGGCTGCAAGGATAGAGCTGAGCTGACATAAAGCACAACGCTAGATGAAAGTTTTATTTCCTGACGCTAGTGCGTTTTCGGAAGACTTTGCGGCGCTAAGCAAAAGCATGATGATTGAACTATGAATGGTGCGATGATAAGCAATAATGCGATGTGTGCTGCCATACCCAAACCCAGGAAGAAGGTAGGCCACTGTCGAAGCCGGTGCTCCATGTCCCTTTCCCGATAGATGGTATCATCGTAAATGAGTGAGGTTGAAAGAGCGGTATCTTGGGGATGGCTAGACTATGTCAGACGGCCATGTGGAAAGGGAATGTTCCGTCACGCCACATCCCAGCCCTGGCCACCAACAGCACAACACTGACAGGCAACACATTGAATTGGACTAGAAGACACTGAGAATTCTCTAATCTCTGTTGGCTTTTAGAAGTTTAAATAAATGGAACAAGAGCTACAGCAATCTGTGGGATGCCTACAAAACTCTACAAGAGACTATGGGTCTGCAAAGCCGGGTGCAAGATTTGAAAGGCCTGTTGGAGCTCTAGAACAAAGCACAGGTGGTGATGGTTGAGTTCCCGAGTAATGCTTCACCTCCAACCTCCTTGATGGCTCACCAGGACCTATTAGCAGGCTCCGACACTTTGACCCAGGCGCTGAATTTGCTGCCGAATCTTGGAGCACCGTACCTAGCGATATGAGGCGATGACTGTGGCGATTGTAATGCTTTTCTGTTGAATACTGGGGTTTTGTTTATAGTATAGACAGGCGTAGGTGCGACTAGGCCAGTAATTCAAATCTATCATCAATGACTTCCTTTGGGAGTATTTTATTCATTGCTTTCTTTCGTATTCAACACTTCTCCTCTTACCAGGGTATCTGGTTCTGAACGGAGTCTTGCATGCCACAGTCAAGGTGCGCAGCTTCATTCCGGACAAGCTTCTTAATATAGTAATCTAGTTTCAATATCAGCAATGGCTACCGCAAACTTGTATAGCCTATACCTGCGAGGATCCAGTAGTGCTTAACACGTCCCAATGCTAGCTTGAAAGGTAGACTATCCACATGCGACTCGTCAGGGTCTGCTTGTTTCAACCAAAGTGCTGTAAGAGCTGTCTCGCCAATGCACATAACAGCTGGTAGCGGGACCCTGGCGATCTCTTCTCTGGTCTTGAGTGCATTCAGTTGTAAGCAAATGTCACGGACCATGGTAATGACAGAGGATAGTGCGGCCATGGACAGAGGGGCTCTGTGCAGTATATCCGGAAGCTGTGCTATGACGCTTGGAGCTCCGTATCCCACTTGACTGCGGTGAAGAGTAAGAACAGCCCTGATTTTCGCGATTTAGCCTTAGGACTCAGCAAAAATGGAGACGTGTAGACTTTGGTGCATACATCAGGGCAATTGCAGTGGCGCCAAGATAAGCTTCCCAGCCAACGCTTTGCTCGAACAATCGCTGCATCAGCTGCATCAAATTGCTGTCTATCAGATGAAAATGTTGTTGAAACGAATCCAGTCGCGCTAAATTCTGCAGCATCTGCACGTTTCCTAAAATTCTAACCGCTTGGATCTCGCGAGTGTAATAAGACAATGGAACATTAAGTGAGGTTGTGAACGACGGAAATGCTTTGTTTGGCTTCTGTTCGCTTTCCTGGTCGCCAATTGGAAGCGGGAAGCCATCGTCTGGCTCTTCAACCGCATGCGGGGCCATTATACCTGGCATAGCCTGGTAAACAAGGCTTAATGGTGTTAGTCAGTCTTCCCACCAATCCAAGCGGTGATTTGCTTCTACTGACCGGTCCATCATGTATAACCCAGTCCAGACTCTTCTCCGCTCTTCCGCATGACACCACGCACCAGAGCAGTCGTCCACGAAGGATTCATCAACCTGTAGTCCAAGTATATACGCAAGCCTAGCACATGTTGCTACTCTCAAGAACGCGGCTTCCAAGAAGCCAGATCCCAACTCATATAGGATGAGTAGCAAGCCTGCTTGTACGAGTTCCAAGGATGGTCCGCGCGCCAGGAGCAAAAACGAGACCAAATAGCTGCAATGTTGGTCAAGATGTTGCTGGCCTCCCGTCTGGTTGCTGCTTTCGTCCCATTCGTTCTCCATGAGAAGATACATTGCCAGTAAGAGAAGCGCCAGTTCCGCGGAAAGGCCACTATGAATATGTGATATTTGTGCTCGGAACTTCTGCTCCGCGATAACGGGCAACCACCGATGAATATTCCTGAAATAAACACATAGAATAGCGTCTACTGACACGCTTCGCTCAGACAAAGCAGTCATCACCAAGTCCACAACGAATCGGTCAATAGAAAGGCTCCGGGAGTCGATATTCTGTCTGTAGGATTGCACGGGCAGAAAGATGCCAGGTAGCCGTTGCTGACCTGATGCCACCGGGACATGAAAGAGAAGAAAGTCCGATAAAGACTTGTATTGGTGGCGGGCTTGGTCTTCTCCAGGATACCAGTCATAGTTGCATTTTAATTCCAACCTTGCGACAAGAGCAATGTGAGCCCATCGATGACTATACCTCACTGGGACAAGGGCTCATACTTCTCACACCGAGTGCAATTGGGCAACCTCTTGTCGCATTTGCGCTTCTGCGATCGACACAATTTGCAGACATTCATCGCATGGGATTTGCGGATCTCAACCACGCCAGACACCTCGCTCATCCTGACAACTCTACCCTGCACAGCAGCGGGGAGCAATAGAGAGGGAGGTGTCGTGAATACCAGACACGGACACCGAGAGAGTATCCCGTATGACTATATAGACCTATCCTCCCGACACCTGAGCGTAAGTTCCTCACCAGCTGAAGTAATGGGGTCGTCTTCATGCGCGAATTTCCATATCTTTCGTTCCCCCTTCCGTCTTCTCCCCCTTTTTCAATATTCAGTTTCCAGGTGCCACGGTGTGCCGGAAATCGACTCAAGCCGTTTCAGCACGTCTGCGGCCGGCTGAGGATGGGTTAACGCCCTGCGTACCACGCAAGGCCCCATAATTCCCCCGGAGATTGTGGCTGGCTGATCTGTACGAGTTACAACCGGTGGTCCCGTTCCTTGTGGCTCTTCATTATGTCCGCCAGCTGATGAGCTGAGTTAACGTAATCCGAAGAAGTCCAGCTATCGGCTGTGGCAAGCAAGCAGCCCCCTACGGCATCAGGTATAAAATAGGAAATTGATAATGGTGAAATCTCGAAAAGATCACTCCATGAGGTGCATATTCTACGATGTGGACCAATAAATTGCTTCGGGCAGGATTTATATCGAAGCTGCGCCTAAAGCTCACTAGTTGTGGGTCTATGAAGGTCATGTCAGGGCCCACTCCCCCTGTCATGCTGAATAAGCATCACCCTGTCAAACTCTAACGCCGCAAAAATTTCCTCTTTTGGGCAATGGTCAAACGGCCGAGTGTAGAACATCCCGGCCCTGTGCCCGTTCCTTGACAGACTCAGCGTGTAGGCTTATCCCGGAGATAAGGAGATCCGCCGATGAATCGTGGCCTAAGCCTTTCTAATGTGTAGAAAGTTATCACCAGGCCAGGAAGTGCTTGTGGTCATGATCCCTACATTTTCGCTCGGTAGAACCAGTATATGTATCCATATGGATAACCAACATTACTCATGTTTAACCAGAAATTGCTGCATGTCTAGAGTCACCGGGCAGGAAAAATAACATAGTCTGCTTATTACAAATTTCATTGCTATTATATCCTACCCACTTCAGGTACGCTCACCCAACACTCTCATGATAAATGATAGAAAGATTGTTTAGTCTTTGTGATGAGACTCTTTGCCAAACTTTCTCCGCAGCTGTGTCCCCATGTCGATGGATATAAAAGAAGTTTTCAAGGAGCAATAGCACGTCCCTAAAATCAACAAGGCCGAGGTTTGATGAAACGCCGCCCAGATGGGCGCAATACCAGACGTAGTGCTCGGAGCACTGTCTTGCTGCCAAAGCACCAACATAAAGAATCCAGAAGAGTAGGTCGGGTGCGGTCGAAAGAAAGGTGTCAAGTCTAGGAACGAGGCTCTCCCTGAGTCTGGCGGCGACCTCGTCCATGCACGGGAATGCGCCAAATTTGCAATAGCGCGTCATGGAGTACGCGAGCATTGAGCGGCGGAGCGATTCTCTGATGTCGCCAGGGCCGAGGCGCTCGTAAGACAACGAGAGGAGATAACGCTGCGATAGATTCCAAGGGTTATTATCCCCGTACGTGGCGATCCTCTTGCCCCCCAGTCGCTGCTCATCGGTCTCGTAGTGCACAATAAGGTTGCAGAAATTCTGAATCGCGGCTTTGAGAGACCGGTCAAGTAGCACGGCCCATGTAGAATTTCGGAAACGGGACCCCAAGTTGCAAAACATTTTGTCACTGGGTAGGCTCAAGATGTCCTCTTCCGGTGGGTTGTAGGGATGGACGGTGAGAGCTGGATGATTCATGGCGTACTCCAAATATTTTGGCGCCAATGGGAGAGCAGGAGGAGTACATTTCACAATTGCCCACAAGATATCCACACTAAAGGACCGTAGCGTCAGTATGAGATGGGTCGGTTGGAAAGCAGTGCATATATCCTTACCCCACCAGAAAGGAGATTGTGGACAGGTCCAGACGGTCAACCCCACCGAAGGATTGAATCAACTGTTGTAGACCAGCCATGTGAATATCCATTTCCGCAATATTTGCGTTGGAGGCCTGAAAAGAAGGGATATATTATCAGCTCAGTCCGCATATGAGCTCCAGCATCAAGGAGTTGGGATTCACACCTCCACACAAACAAGCATGGCAATGGTGATGATGATCAACTCAACATTTGATGTGGCGATGTTATCGATTGTCTCCTGAATATTCTGAATAATCCTAGAACGAGACTCAAGGGCCTGCAGCATCCATTGGGATGCATTAGGGTTATTTGTTCCGTGGTCATAATCAAGATGGAATTGGTGTGATGCAGACATCGATATCATCCCATAGAATATAGCTGGCTGAGTAGTAGCTTGTTGTCCGCACCAAATCCCCAGCATCTCGGGACGAAACGGCCAGCAGCATCTCACAGTGTGCAGCATGACTACATCGTGCACAACAGAATCAGTTCCTCACGTAACATACAACCGCGCAACCATTGGCACACTGCAAAGAGTCTGTATAACACCTACAATGCTGAAAGTGGGCATTGGTGCGCCCAGTGAGTGGTACCACCATCGCAGCGAATGGGTCTGGAGAGCCCGCCCTCAGTACCTGATCGCTGTCCGGAGGCGCCGAAGGTACCAGTTGAACGTTCTCATTAATCAAGGACTGTGATCTCGGGGTTTGGTCACGGCCATCAGCCAGGCGCCGGAACTTAGTGGGGTCTTCGGGCTTAGTCTCAAAGATAATGAGCCCCCTCAATGGACCAGGGCATTTCCTGCCGCGACGGAGACACTGGCCGCATTCCGGCTCTGTTTCATCGCACTAAGCGGACCGCCAGACTTAGCAAACATAGACGATACCCGTAGACGGCAAGGTGTACGGGCAGATCAAAAGATACTACGCGTGGAATATTTCATGGAATACTCCATACAGGTGGGTCAACCCATGCTTTGGGCACTTGGCTGCTTACCTTAATCCTCTTCTGGCGACAGGGCTCGCAGCCCCGACTTCTCCCAGATTCGCGAACCATGACAGGTCCGGCGGTAACGCAGACAGGCCCAGATGACCGGAGCCCGCTAGTAGTAGTCTAGATTCTGCATTCTTGTTGGCTGATGGCCCATCGCCTCTGGCCTGATCGACGGTAGTCTATCGATCGAATCTCAAAGGTGACACGTTGCTCGTTAGCGCCGCAAAACTTCCCCAAAACGGCATAAGCAGATCACGTGTGGATCATTGATATCTTATCTAGATATCGCGATACTGCGCATTCAATCGTGACCAATCCTCTTCTCTTAGGATATCTCAGTACGAGCATACAAGATGAAGTTTCTATCTATAATCGCCATGCTCTGTTGAGGAAGTTTTTGCGGCGCTAGCCGGGCCGACCCCGGGAAAACACAATTGATCGCTATGTCTACCATTCGATGATCTGGGCTTTTCTACTACCTCTAAGACAGGTTTTCTCGTCTTGTATGAAGAGAGCGAAGCCATGAGGTGCACAGGTCGACTCATAACTGACAAATATATGCATATTCTCGTCACATTGATATTAAGCAGTACATGACCTCGAATTTGACAGAAAGTAAGATACATTCAGTGTCAACAGTGATCGGGATTGATAGAACAAACCATCCACGACAACGTGACTGAAAGGGCCCCACCAGACGATAAAATTGATCTAATTTTGACTGATGCTGAAGACATGCTGAATCAACACCCTTGGTAAAGCATTGCCGACTGGTAGCGAGAAACGCCATACCTAGCCACGGTATCACAGGAAGACGACTGCCCAGATTCGATCCCTTGATGGTGAACACGGTTACCTGTGCAATCATTCGAATCATACCAATCAGCAGTTGGATATGGATTGCCATTGGTTTGCCTCCATAGCCAGCTGCTGCCCCAAGTGCACGTATTGCACACATCGTACTTCACTGAAACGCACACTCCACAGCCGAAGTTGGCGATTCGGAATTGGCGCGAGGAGCAGATTCCATCTTCGAAGGCCTCGAAGGCGTTTGCGCCGGCTCGTTTGGCCAAGCTCTGTTTATAAAGGGTGGTGTCAGACAGGTCGAGGACTTGGCCAGGCTCAGTAATCTCGTAGAGCGGGACGCGGGTCATCGGCTCCCAGCCGTCAGTAGTGTTGAGAGTAAGATATTCCAGCCACTCCTCGTGGGTAAGGCCGGGCTTTTCGACTTGGTCGGTCGGTAGGCAGAAGGCAGGTGGTACGGCCATAAGAGATATGGCCAAAGCAAAGACGTTGACCCTCATGATGTGGAAGTCGAGATTGAAATTGGATCTTTATTGAGGGAGAAAAAAGTGTGAGCCTGCAAGAGCAACAGCGATAGAAGTCAAGGCTTGGGCTGAGGTTGTGTCTGAGCCTATATGCGCAGGGTTGTTGGACTCTTATATAGTGAGTTCCTCATGGCATTGTATTGGAGACAAGAAGAAAAGCACCTAGCGGCCGCAAGTGTTTCACCATCCGCAGTGCCCAACTTGCCCCAACTACGCATTAGTTAAGTCAGGCTTCCTCGGCCAATAATGGGTCGACATGATGACGTATGTCTTGATGAAGCTGCTGCAGCAAAGGAAGGAGAGGCAAATGGCCACCAAGGATCATTTCCTCTCTCTAGCTCGATTGCGAGAAGAACAACCATGTCTCAGCCAGCTCGCATCAAACTGATGGTGCATTGCTAGATGATGCCAAATACAGTCAGCTAAGCATCTTACCCTTCAGCCAGGTAGACGATTGCGGCCGCTAGTGCATCGCGCTGAAAATGATGTTGGACGCTCAGTTGTACAATGCAGGATTCAGGGCTGACCGTTCGGTTGTATAAATAGACCGAACGTCCCACGACGATAACATATATTCCAGTTTCAAAGAAGTCCTTGCTCCTGACCTGGAACTCACACCCCTCCTCTTCAATATTTCAGGCTCTCCTTCTTCCTAAGGGCTCGCCCCCGAGATCACTGGACCTACATCTCGTACTAGTTGATAACAAGAGGCATCAACTCTCTCATCATGAAGGTCTCCATCTCAGCGTTGGCCATAATTCTGGCAGTGCAACAAGCCATTGCCCTCCCCGCCGGGCAGGCCGAAAAACCAGGTCTTACGCGCGAAGAGTGGCTAGAGTATTTGACTTTGGACATGACTGAAGGATGGGAGCCCATGGCACGTGTGCCGCAGTATAACATCTCTGCCGGCGAAACCCTCGACCTCTCGACCACCACCCTTTTCAAAAGGAGCCTGGAGAAACGAGGCGGCGGGAACGCCTTTGCCCCGTCTTATTATGGGGGATGTGCGACTCGGGAGTTCACCGTTAGGAACTTTGGCTGCGGTGCCTGCGTGACTGCGGCGGGTGCTGGTCCACTCAGTTGGGAGAGTAGCTGGTTGTGGAGAGAGACCACTGGGAACCCATATCCAACTGTTGAATGGTACAACGATCGTTACTGTACCGGTACCAAAGTGCATCATCAGGGTATCTACTCGGGACAGTATTCATCTTGCGATATTGCTGGCCAAGGAAACCAAGCTTCAGTCTACCTGTCCGCTATGCTTTACCAGGGCTGTTGAGAACGCTTAATGAATAGGGAGCGCAGTGAAGCCTATGCCAAGTTGGGCGTCATTTTCGGCGCACTGCAGGAACGTCGTTTCGAACTGTTGGGGCTACTTGCACGTAGAGGATGTTATCTTTTGCATTTCTCTTGATTCTTTCTATATTGTTGTTTACCTTATGTGAATGTAGTCCTCCATTAGTCTTCAGATATCGCCATGGTCCGCGAACTGAATCAATCATACATGAGAGTTAGTGAGCACTGTCCGGAAATATCCGCATGAAAACTGCAATATATGCAACAGTAGTTTCAGCTACCCCCTTGGGAATCATTATCCACATACAGTGCGTTTTTCATTTACCCTGACCCTCCCGAAGGGTACAAAGGCTACTACAACTAGACATATCCTTCTATGTACAAATACAGCGTATCATTACATCCTGACAAATTTGGAGCCTCTTTGAGGCCTGTGGTGGGCTAATTGCCTCTGTCTCTGTCTCTGTTCTGCGGCGCTTGTAACACGCAGCTTTGAAATCCTCCAAGTCTAGGACTGCAGTGATAGTGCCTTCATTTGCGTGGCTGGTGAGCCTCGAAAGGGTGAAAGAAGACTTAGCAGCAGACCAGGAAGAAGCCGCCCAGGACAACTGTATAACAGAAATAGCAAGAGAACGAAAGTAATGGCCAGTAATGGAGAGAAATAGGAAAGGCAGTGTCTAACAGCACAGCTAGGAATCAAGCAGACTACCCCGAATCTCTACAGCCAGTGCCCACACAGGCGATATTACTATGTACTCTATGGCGAGAAATATATAGGATTTTATGGGATCTGCAATCTTTATCCAACTTTGCAGCCTGGGTAGTGTCTGCCATTTCTGCAGCGTGATTCTGATTCTGATCTGTATGTTTATTCATTTCTATTCGTGATTCTTTGCTAATGAAATTAATAAATGAAAGCTTATACAAACATAAAAACGAAAGTAGAGGGCTCATAATCTCTTGAGGGACCTGAAGGACGAAGCTGCATGGATTCGTAGCTACTGGAAGAGAGAGATCTATGAGGCTACGCCGAGGCAGATAGCCCCCGGATTATAGTAGGTAGGGCCGTCTGCTCGCTGGCAGAACCTCTGAGAAAATCGCTCTTAAGCTGAAGAGATCCTCGTTCCTTGAGATATCGTAGGGTTAGGGGTTAAACCACTAGAAAACCATTTTGCTTAGTTATCACTAATTTCTAGGATTTCTCTAGAAATATTAATATCACTAGATAGCCTAGTATCTAGTCTATCTAAAGGTGAAATAGTGATTAAAAATATCTAGTGGTTGGTGAATTATAATGGAATAAGCATTTCTGTTATAGGTTGGTTTGAAAGTTGTGGTGGTTTATATATATATGTGATCAACCATTGACACCCACCACGTTTAAAAATGTTTTTTAGCCACCACCTATTCAGCCCTATAGATATGGAATTGATATTTTAGATATAGATTAAAATAACTATAATTACTATATATTTCATATAAAAATATTAATTTTCTATAAGCATGTTTAATAGGCCCTGGGCATAGGCCTAAGGTAGGAGAAATTGAAATCTAAAAACTATTGAAATTTTTGATATTGCCTAGGCATACCGCCCACCTAGGTAGGCTAGTGGCTGCCTATCTAGGCCCAACGGTGGGTTTTGCAGTGAAAATCGCAACCCGACCTGGTTTGGTTGCAGGCTCTAAAATTTGAACCAGAAAAGCGGTCCGGGGCCAACTAGGCTTGAACCCGCCTGAACCCACACCAAATGCAACTCTAATTGATTCCAGCTGGATACATAGGTCTACACACCATTGCTATTGCAAGAGAAAGTCTCTTCCTATAAGACTCTCACCTTCTAGATGATTAATTTATTCAGTGCTACCTCAATGAAGAAGATGTGTATTTAAGTATACCATCCAAGCATGAGGATTTGATAGTGACCTAGACCAGATGGGTTATATCCTCCGCACAGTAAGTTCAGTAACTCCTAGGCCGCACATCATCCAGGATATACAATTAGTAAAACCTGAAGCCTTCCCTAGATATCCCTTCCGAGGTTCGAGGTCGAAATCACTATTGGGCGTATTAACAGATGATTTCATATAACTTGGTCTATCTATGAAGATATGTAGACTACAAATCATGTGAAAATAGACAATCAATTTGGTACTAGACAGCTTTGGGACCCCGACACCCTTTTTGTGGATCACAAGGCAGAATCTTCAGCGCCGCACCAATTATTTCTGCGATTGACTGTGAAACTCAAAACTGCGGTCTCTGATAAATGAACGTAGGTACCACAGGCGCATACTTCATCCTAGCCACGTCATTTCCTCTATTCTTATCTCCCAAGTCATCCCATTACACATCAATGCAAGATGGCCACCGCGATCCCCGTTCCTGTAACTCTTCCCGAAGACAAAGTACCGACTAAAAGAAACGTCAGGGACATTATCGGCACATTCCTGACAGGGGAATGGCCATCTGTGGAGCCAGAGACCCTGACTGTGTCATACCATGCATCATTTGTTAACGGCCACTGTCCCGTGGAGCGACCGAAGCCCGATACTGGCACACCTACTGAGCCCTTGAAGGTGTTCATTAAATTCCATAATGACACCAGTGGTGGGCTCGAAATCTTCGAGCCTCTGGTACCAACCAAGCATGAGGAAGCACTTTTCTGCTACGAGTACGGTCAAACCGGACTGGGAGCCAAAGTCTACGGATTCTTCAAGACACAGGATGGCACACTCGGGAGAGTCGAGGAGTTCCTGGATGCACGTAACATGGAGCCGGAGGATGTTGAGAACTCGGTCATCCGAGCAGATGTTGCTAGAGGGCTGGCGATATTTCATGTCATGAAGACCTCACTGGAGAAAAGGACGGTGGAATCCTACTATGATGCCATCATCAACGGCCTCGGGAATTACCACAGGGCGGAAAAATTGAAGGCACTCGGCAAGGAAGGAGGAGTGATGATCGACAACCTAGTTGACTACAACTTTGGGAAGAGGCTGAGAAATGTGGTGGACAAGCTGGCATCCATTGGGGAAAGACCGGATGGTGTATACATGATGTCCAATTCATGAATGTGATGGTGAAAAATGCTCCGAGGGAAGGGGAGAGCAGAGTCCTCCTGATTGACTTTGAGTTCGTGATGCAGAACTATCGTGCGTTTGACATCGGTGGGCACTTTATGCAAAAGATGTTCAAATGGTTTGATGAGGAGAGCAAGATCGCCAAAAGCAGGAAATATACAGAGAAGGAGAAGAAACACTTCTGTGATGAGTATGCTCAACAGTGGAACCAGCTGACAGGTGATTTAGATACCGGTGATCAGGTGTTTCTAGAGTCCGAGTACGGATACTTGTTGGCCATTACATTCGATATCCATAATATGCTTTGCTTCATGTATGAACAAGGCGATAAGGATCCCTTGAACCTGCTCGGACTAAACAAGCTATTTGATGAGTTTGTGAACCAGTATGCTAAACTTAATTTAGAAGATATATATTAAAAAAAGGGTATGTGCTCTTCTCTATTTCTCTATCTTCTTATGCACATGTGGTCCACCGGCTGGTATTTTCGCTCGCAGTTTCAGTGTGTTTGGATGTGAATAAGACAGTCATTATCAAGTATTTGTGCTCTTCCCACAAAGTTAGTTGGATTAGATGTTAATGGCAGTGGCCTTATATGAAAGGATCTGTCATGTGGAGATTGGCTCGGAAGGCATCCAACAAGAGGAGTAGATTCTTGAGAGAATCCTCTTGAGATAAAATTAGGCACGTGAGCTTCCCATTACATGGGCTGGTCCCTGTTCCTCGAGGCCCGTCATCCGTACTTTCTCTACTACAGTGGGGACCTGTTACTGGAACTGCCCGAGGATTTCATGCAGCTTAATGAGAACACGCAGACCGTTGTTAAGGATCAAGTCATTAGGTCAATCATATCTCTACGAAAAGTTTACTGCGGAAAGAAATCCATTATTGAGCAGAGTCCTCCAATATCCAAACGGCATGATAATGAGCGATCCAGTTCGATTTGTTGGCAACACACGGGATGGAGGTATCCTACCATTACGATGATTATTGATCAGGGTACAAAAGTAAGAACAACTCCCTCGTATTTTGATCAACAGTATTGAAATATAGGTGCAGAAAGTGGGAATCTCTTAACCATACCGTCCAGTGTCCCATCAACTTCTCCCCGGAAGAAATTCGGAGACATTACGAAGATGGGGAAGGTTGGAATTGAGTACAGGACTTTTGGGACTCCTTATCAGGAATCATGGGAAGGGATGGCTGGACGTCACATGGGACATACGATCAGGCCATGGCCATATACTCCGAAATCCAGGCTAAAGCAGGTCCTCACTCAAATTACGATGTATGAATATCTTCACCCACACCCAGTGAGCATCCGGTGGGACACCTTGGCAGCTTCGACAGTCCCTCCCTGATGACCCGATTAAGGTGAAATTTTGTCGTGGATTCCACGACAAGAGAGAAGACTGCTTTCTTTCTCCCTTCCTTGGTTAGCCATCTTGCATAAGCTACCTTCGCTCCTTCGTGGAGTATGGCGTTCTCTGATTGACTCTTCTTGATGGCTCTTTCTTGATTGTCCGTATTGATTGATTCCTTGTCGGTGCGTACTCTGTGGACGATCACTCCATACGTGGGCTTTATCACCCGTGCTGTTGTTCCGAGGGCTCTGGCCCATTCGCCTTCAGTACTCTTCTATGTGTCTGCCTCTGCCGTGCTCGCGGTATGTAGTACGTGTCGCCGCTCTTCAGCTGTTTGGCTGCTATGACCCATGGGGCTTTCACCCGGAGGTTTATCCGTGACCCAGGGGATCATTCACTCGTTTACGGAGGTCCTCCGGCGATACCTTGCGGAGAACGGCCGCAGCGTTCGCGTCGAGTTTCACTACTGTTTCTCTGTCTTTGATGCTTGCGGTTGTGGAGGTTCTGCTGCTCGGCGTCGATGGGTATGAGAGTGTTCTTGGGCGGACTACATCTGCCCTGGAGGCCACAAGGAGGCACGGGGCCCCACCTCCGAATCAAAGAATAGTGGCTGACAATCTGGTTTCTATCTATGAACAGCTTGAGCGAGACCAACTTGGTGTTGTTGGTTGTACAAAGCAAATGCAGTATACAACGGAATCTCTCAAGATGAAATCGCTTCAAAGCAGTTAGCAGTCTGGTGCCGCAGAATGCGAGCAGCCTCCTCCAGCGCTGTTAAACTACCCTCAACTTTCCAGCAATCATCTCACGCAAAGAGGCCAGTGTGAGTGTGCTGATAATGTCAAAAGTGGATACATCCACTGATAGCTGTGTATTCAACCAATGGCGTAGTTGGATTCTGGACAGAGAATCCAATCCATAGCTTGAGAGCAACTTTTCCGGATCGATTGGCCCCGTCAACCGCAACATGTTGCTCAGCTTCTTACTGAGAAGATCACCATATTCTCCAGGGGAAACTGTTGTCTCTGGAGTTTTCTGCATGCTTTGATTGAGTTCGTCGGTATTGCGTGCTATGGGACCATTTTGATTATCCATGGATGCGCCAAGGCTGGGTTCACTCCCGAGGTCGCGCTGGGGCGCCTTGCGAACCCGCTCGGCCTGCCTTACTTCACACTTGTACCCGTATTTTGCCGTATGATTCCAGCAGTAATTAGGGAGATCCACAATGACAGAGTGAGCCTCTTCGCTGGGCGGTGGATAGGAACCTTGCATCTGAACGGGATATCCGGACAGATAAAGGCTGCCTAGTAAGTGTAACATGTTGTGGGCCGACATGTCGCCCCTATGAAGAGCCGATAGATACTGTATGTCAGTGTCCTTCAGGGGCAAATCTCCACGGCTTAGACTGTGCTTTAATTTCATAACTGGACCTCTCAATGTGTCACTTGGGCCAATCTCAATAAGAATATCGGGGTGTAGATCATGACGGAGTAAATCTTCCATTGCGTGACGGAATAAAACTGGGGACTCCATGTTGGCTCTCCAGTATGAGCTGTTGCAAGTCCGGCCCTCCAATCGGCTGCCAGTGACGGTCGACAGCATTGTGACGTCTCCACTGCAACCTAGATCTTGCACAAAAGGCCTCTCCTGAAGAGCGAACTGCTCAAATGCCTCTGCAGTGGCTGCGACGAACTTGGAATGGTATGGGATATCAACCTGTAGCATACGGCTTGCATGTTTGTCTTGCTGTAAACGTGCCTGCACCTCCTCCAAGGAGGAAAGAACCCCTGCAAGTGTAACGTTGCTGGGACTATTGTGACAAGCAATATGGACCTTGTCTTCCAATCCTATGAAGTATTTGGAAATGATTTGCGGATCCAGCTCCGCGGCCATCATACCCATCCTCTCCTTCCAGGTATCGCAGGCTCCCTGCGCGGCTTGGCCACGGAAGTAAGCAATCTTAATTGCATCATCTAAAGTCAAATATCCAGCCACATAGGCAGCTGCAATCTCGCCAGAAGAGTGTCCCACAACCCAGTGAGGGCGAACGCTGTGATTTTCCATCACAGCTAGGATAGCGAGCTGGAGGGCCGCACTCAGGGGCTCCGAAAATTCCGGCCGGCGAAGAGTTTTAGGGTCCCTTGTGTCGGTCAGTTCGTCTGTGCAGTTTCAATCAGCAACCTGGATGCCTTTCGTGTTTAAACGTAGACTCACTGAGAAGGGACCAGCGCGGGACAGTTTCGTAGACTCTGCAACACATTGTCCAGGTGCTTGATGCGTTTCGCAGCTTCGGGGAATGATTTGATGAGTGCAGTCCCCATCTGGGACCATTGGCTTCCCTGCCCTGTGAAAATGAAGCCAATTCTAGGTTCCCACGCTAAAATCCTCCCGTCCACAAACCGTGCCTGGGAGAGAGTGGAACTGGTTACCACTGCATACGCTCGATGGAAATGATGACTCCGTCGACCAGAGAGAGTATAAGCCAAGTTCCCCAAGTCAACTCGGACATTTAGGCTAGCAAGATGCCTTAGAATCTCTCTTTTATTGCACCGTAGTGATAACGGGCTTTGGGCAGAGACAAACAGAACATGTGAGGTGCATGAAGTGGATTGAGACGCTGCATGATCCTCGCCATCATCTTCATCCATCCATAACATCCTCGAGGTGGATAGAAAGGATCGTCGATGGGGAATAATTCCTCGTGCGTCCAACAGCTGCTGGGCATCCTCAATGATTATGTGGCAGTTAGTTCCTCCATAGCCAAAGGAATTGATGCCCGCTCGCTTGATCGATGCTCTCGGCCAGGAAATTGTGTTCTTGACAGAGCACAGGTTCAGTTCTTGATAATTGGCTTGAAAATCGTACTTGCATTAGCCCCAGAGAACGCCTCGGGACGAAGCTAAACCTACCTTTAGAACTCAGCGTGGGGTAGCTTGGAGTGCCCGGAATATAGCCCTCCTCTATGGATAACACAATTTTGATCAGTCCCGATAGTCCAGACGTTGCTTCGGAATCGCCAATGCTACTTTTTATCTACAACACGTGTGAGCTCATATCTAAAATGATACGTTGTGGTCGAGAACCATACCGAGCCCACGATGAGCGGGTTGTCCATGCTCCGTGTTTGGCCGAATACCGCGGAGATCCCCTTTAATTCACCAGCCTGATATACGTTAGCTGGTGATATATGTTATACAGAGCTGCAAGGTCAATCGCGATACGAACCGCTGTGTCCATTCCATGACACTCGATGTAAGCGGTCGTCTCAAAATCTGTGAGATTTGCCATCGCATATGCTGCACGGATACAGGCAGCAGTGTAGGTCCAGATTACTTGAAACCGGGTCTGACATATGGCGACTTGCATGAGGGCAGTGTTGATGATGGCCTCCGTGCTGCCGCTCACATGACTGAATGTCTTGCGGAAAACCGATTTCATATCAATGAAAATCCTCATGAAGCCGGCTTTTGCAAAGCCTTTCGAAGTAGGAATTTCCTTCCAGATAAATTCATTGACACGCAAGATTGAAAGACACTAAGATTGCATAGCCTCTCGGACATTTTACGAATACATCCGCGAAGTTGATACAACCCGTGGTGCGCGTTTTGATACCGCTATGGAGGCCACTGCTTTAGATCCAAGTCTCGAGATGTCCTATCCGTTTGCCAGTTTGAGCCCCGGCGCAGTGCTCGTGGATGTAGGAGGAGGAAAAGGCCATCACAGCCGGCGATTGATGCGGCAATTTCCCCATATACAATTCATTGTTCAAGACCACGACGATACCGTCAGAAATATTAGTCCTCTCAACGATGATGGGGATGAGCATCGGATCAGGTGGCAAGGCCACAACTTTTTTGAATCCCAGCCGGTGAAGGGGGCTGATGTCTATCTCCTGAACTCAGTGCTTATGGATCATCATGATGAGTACGCAGCAGGATTGACTGTTCAAATCCATCCTTCCCACAATTTCGCTAACCCTTACGTCCAGGGCGTGCAAGATTATCCTGAGGAATATTGCCGATGCAATGGTTCCAGGCCATTCCACTTGCTTAGTGAGTGATGGAATTGAGCCCGAGAATGAACTCTCTCCGCTATTCAGCGCCCACCAGCTGCATATGATTTCCATCCTCGGCCGCGCTTATCGATCTCAGCACGATTGGGAAAAGCTATTTCATGAAGCTGATGAAAGATTACAATTTGAGAAGATCTTTAGCTCTGGAACAGGAAAAGTCATTTACGCTCTCAGATTGAGGGAAATCTGATCCTGTGCGTATGTCTGCATGGATGTGGATGATTTGAAGTGCGGTCACAGTCCATGAATGGTTAAGACCTGCTCTGTCTCTGGTGAATTGTGCCACTAGATACAATGTAACAATCTAGTGACCAAGCAATTCGCCACCTTTCTTGACGTCAGAATAATTTGACGGCATGTTCTGCCTTGAAATAAGAGCCTCTAGATTTGAATTTATAACGATAAACACCTCCACTCCAGCTCCAACTACGAGCTATCTAAGGCGAAGTTTCTCGAGGACCTTTAGCATTTATATACTGCCGGCGGGCACGAACCCTGAGCTTCTAACACTGCCGCCCGCTGTAGACTACGAGACGGAATGAAAAGGGTATTTATATGCGAAGGGTTGCCCCTACGTATCTTTACTAGCGTAATCTTGTAGGTCTCAGTAAAACGTGTAATGCTCTACCTACACTGTGGTCTTGGCTATGGGGCACAAGAACGACAATCAAATGTTTGATGGTCAAGCCGAGTTCGAGAATCATCCTAGTTATGGTGCACCTCATACGACGCGGAATGTTTCTGGCAGCATCCTCTGTGAATGAAAGTCACACCAATCCAGTTCAACGACCAAAAGAGCTGAACCCCAGTGTGACATTGCGACCACCAAAGGCACCAACTCCCAGCATTCACCGATTTCGATATCAAATATTTAGGCAGATCTCACTACTGTTACTTAATTGACGAACCAGAAATCATGAGACGTGATCGTGGCCGCTATAGGTCGCTTTTCGCTCACTCCTGGAGGAAAAGTCAAACCAGAAGGTAAGTGGCAAACCGGTGGGCCAAGGGGCAACGCAAAGTGTCAGAACCGAAGGCGAACGGCCACCACAGGACCCAGGTGATGCATAAAATTCGTCCGTAAGGAATGGGTTTATTACAATAGAGACACAAGGATAGTTGGTGGTAGTATCCTGCAAATCGCTCATTGACGAGGGGTCAGTGTAAATGAAGCAACCAACCAACTAACCGACCTAATAGAATGGTCGAGATGAAGTTGCTAAGTATTCCCGTCCAGTATAAACACCAACCGGCCATTTCAACTGTCTCTGAGCGATTGGAGCCTTTGGTGGTGGAGCATTGTGAAGCGAAATGTCATATATCCTGAGAGTAGGCGACGCCCGTGAAGCATCACGGGGCAATTTTCTATTGAATGGCCATCAACTGGTGATTTCGACAATTCGATTGAAAGGGAATCCGGTCCATAGCATAGCCTGTCATGGCACCAGCAGTGTTCAAAATCTCCGTCCGGAAATAGGCTTGGTTAAGCCCATATACTCCCATGTTGTGGCTTTATCAAGGGAAAGACTACACAGTTAAGCTAAACCCTTGTACACCATGCGCCTTGAAGGGGCTTCGCTTTGGCGAAGTTCGGTGCAGGTGCAATGAAGCAGAGGGTCTGCAATGTCGCAGACGGGCTAACAGATCACATGAGGTTTGTGAACTGGTGGAGTGAATATTAATGCGGGAGACTGATAAAGCCACACCCTAATTTTCCACTCCATCTCTCGCTCGGATCTGGTGATTCTGGAAATCCTACTTAAGGATGACAAGCCACGCCTTGTCCTGCCAGGATGACCTTGGCCGCATGACCCTCCTCTATAGTGTGTTAAAGGGCTAGATGACTGTGCTCAAGGTGCTCCTAGGTCACCTAAAGCCTTATGTGGACGTTTGAGATCTGGAAGATTAGGTCACAGTAGGACGCAGTGCAGCAAGGAAACAAAGATATATCCGGTGCTTTCACTGAATCTTGTACTCTGGGGTACGGGGTTGTTTGAATCAGACTACCTTAGCCATCTTTCAACGACGAAAGTTGACAGACAGGCGACAAGCCCTCACCACTGCGAGGTCGGTGAGGGTTGCATCCAATTTTAGCAGTTCGGGTATGCCAGTGTAGGCACTATACATAATCAGACAGTGAGCGAACCTATGGAGAGAGGCCCTACTAGGCTCTCGACATAATCTACTTACTCCGCTGACTAGCGCCCAGACACAGTGGCGGTAGCTCAATGCCAACGCCATGGTTCGCAGTGACAATGATACGAATATATCAACGAATCTGCAGCATGGCGAGGTTTTCCTCCCTCTAGCTTCACTTCCTCAAGTTCTCCTCCGTACTTAGTATGTGGCCAGGGGTTAACACGTCTATTTCCACGGCATGGATGTCTGCACTGCGATTAAGGAGAGATGGACGTACATAATGATAATGCTTTAAGACTTTCAACTTAAGTCCCTTCTCAGTAGTCCCCATTCCTATAGTTCTAGTTGATATTTCTCAGCAAGCTGTCATTGAGAAGGCTTAATTGTACTTCGCGCCTTAAAAGGTTCTGCGCATCGACTTCCCTGGATAGGTAAACCGCCATGGACCCGTATCTTTTGTCGCCGCTCAGCCAGCGGATCTTTTTGATTTGTGCACCCCCATTCTCCTGCGCGAAACAGTCTCAGAAGTCACCTCTCAGCAGGCCGGTATCGTCGTAGACGTCGGATTTCCGGACTTCATCTAGCTTGACGGGGAACCACTGTCCTCCTTGGAGCTTTATTCCCCGTAGGGCGTCCAGCCATTGTTGCTGTTCTGCGAGGGTCTCAACATCCTCGTTTCTACTTACAAACACCTTGATGGTACTCCGTGGTGCTGATTTGATTCCCTCAGTCCGAATATTCTCAGTTTGTTTTTGCGATCTCAGTGCTGTACCGATCGTTCTCTGTAGTAGAGTGGGATCTTGGAGGATGCTCTTTGCTTATGGCGTGGCTTGCCGGATGGCAAGGACAATTACTGGAAGGCTAAGGTCTGCTCAGAATGCCCTACTTACTGGTGAAACAACAGGTGATGGGGTGGCTATAGACGCCTAACTTCTGCCCCGCTCGATGCTCAAGATACTTGTTAGCTTAGTGAGTTGCTCAATTATTAGGAGCAGACGGCTACATTGAATTCTGTGATTTCCCTCCGCATCGACTTGAGCTCATGCAGGACGCCTTCATTCGCGTTGGCATTTCCCTCATGGATGCCGCTGCACGTGGTCTTCGCCGCTAGTAGTTCACCAGATATCAGTTGCTTGATTCCGCTCAGCTTGGTCTGTAGCCCTGAGACCACATTCTGGTATCCCGCTTTGCGTCTGCTGAACTCTCGGTCTCTCTTTTCGAGATCACTGGCTAGCCTGGAGACCTATAGCTGCAGTGCCTTGTTTGCTTCGTGCAGGCTCAAGACCTGGTGTTGCAAAGCTTGGTTCGTGTCACACAGGCCGTACGCCACATTCTGCCAGTCCAGACGGTCCGAGTCATTTGTCTCCCCTTTTTTGCGATTTTCTTACGTGCTTTCCCCGTAGCTTCTTTTTCCTGTTCCTGGCTGTAATGGACCGGCCTAACTGCTTGCCGCACTGGTCGTCGAGGGGGCGGTGCCCCGAGAGTTTCCACGATAATATCCGTCGCGTCTGCGTCGCGGTCTCCCCCACGCGCCTCTTCCGCCAGGTCTGTCACCTCTGGTGGCATTGCACCCAGCAAAGGGCAAGTGGTTCCCTGTCTGTTCGGATTATTGAATCAGGAATTGACTTACCTCGTACTATCTATTCGCTTTTCAGGTCTCCCACGGTACCTTTCCGACGACTTATTGTAAGAACGACACGCCGTCCCCTGTGGCTTAGCTCCCTCGCTTAGTCATCTTTGAATAGATTTTCTGCCTGTCCCGAGTACCATTTAACAGACAAGCGTCCATCGCTTTACATGTTACCAACCTGAGTGGCAAAGAAGCACTACCATACTAAATACTTTCACCCATGCTCCATCCCCTTACTTAACCAGCGCACCCAGCATCAACCGAGCCCCCGGAAAAACTTTACTTTCACAATGACTATCTTGGACAAGGCAACACAATGGGAGCCCATGGATTGAAGCGGAATTAAGCATCTCCATGTCAGAATGATAACCAGCAGCTTGGTCACCCAGAGCGTGGTGGTCAGGACTTGTGATGATGTAAAGTACAGTTTATTCTCCTAAGTAGTTCTGCATGCTAACTGGGCCCTGAGGCAGCTTGAGATAAAGGACACAGTAACTAATCAGAAACAGGTTCTAAGTGCAGACAGCAAAGGAAAGTGATTCAATACTAAAGGAACCCACTTAGCTGAACTTGATGGATGCATTAATATTGATATTTCTGCAACCCCATTTACTAATACACTCCCGATCCGCTGCTTGCAACTGAAAGACAGCGCTGCGCAAGTCCTTCATGTTATGTACAAGTCGGTTCCAGCTCTTAAGCTAGTTGTGGTGG
Source organism: Aspergillus novofumigatus IBT 16806 (assembly GCF_002847465.1). Lineage (NCBI taxonomy): Eukaryota > Fungi > Ascomycota > Eurotiomycetes > Eurotiales > Aspergillaceae > Aspergillus > Aspergillus novofumigatus. Next base: position 67,896 of record NW_020194288.1, on the reverse strand, counting down.
AGCAACGATATACATGTCTCCAGCTGAACTAATTATATCACTACGAGGGCTTAACTTCGGGATTTATGGCGGAGCTTAGCACAGACGAGGATGGTCTTGTTATTAATTAACCTGGACTTTTTAGGCACTTATCGTAAGGAACAGCCGAAGTCAAATACATACCAACACCAGGATCTGGTAATAACCAACAAGGCCTGATAGACTACCAGGGGCAGAGGATAAGCGCAGCTTCAGAATCACTTCCTATTTGTCATGCCTAGCATGTGGTACTCAAGGCAGGAACATCTTGTGTAGTCACTACTGTTAATATACTAATTATATCACTGCAATCACATTGCTGTCGCGGTTGTTATAAATCCAAGTCCCTACTATAGAGCAAGGCAAATGGATGTCTGACTGAACATATTCAGCCCCACATTCAAAGCTCAAAACTTTGCATGGCTGCTTGTTCCCATCATTGAGAACTAGCTCCGGGATAGAATGCAGGATCCAGAGGATGTGGGCCTAGTTGATAGAGATAAAGAGTATAGACCGTCGGGATGTACAGGACATTGAAAAGATTGATTAGGTCAGATTCTCTCGTATGCCAGAAACATGTCCGTCGAGAATCTGATTTCTACATAGCCGATCCGCCTCACTAAAACACTTGGCGTGCGATATACCCGGAGACTGTCGGTTATACGTGGACTGAAGATAGGGCTATGAGCAGCTGGTAAAGTCGATGTAGTATAGGATAGCGACTGATAAACTGAAGATTGTCCCGAAATTTGGCAATGAGCTTGCCCTAAGACCTGCTGTGGCAGCAGGTTTGAGGGGGCTGAAAGGTGAGCAAAAGACTTGTGAGTCAGCCAGCATCCAATGTACCCAGGAACTTACCTCATTGGTACGAGGATAATGTGTGTTTTGCCAATAAGTTAGGGTTGGTCAATGTTAGGTCAGGTGATTGTTTCGCCCATAACCCACAGGGACGTCTCGGTTATCCCTCTCATAGTTGACCGGGGCAAGATGTCGACGACTCGATGCAGTGGGCATTTAAAACAGTATGAACCGGCAAAGGAGTCAATAAAGATTAAGTCCCCACAAAGGTAGCACCTTGGGATAGCTAATATAACCAGCCATTCCCTCCCCTTTTCTGCTTAGGGTAACGAACCATCCAACATCACTGATCTTAGTAAGTGGCTGTTTATCTGGTTAGATAACGGGGTATCGCCAGGGGGAAGCTTCGGTTTCGGCCAGTTTGAGAGATGTCCATTGGAAATCCTCATTGGATGAGTCTGCCTCCTAATGCAGCAAATATCATGCTGTTGAACAATGACACCGTGTTTGAAGCGTTATTACATGGCATGGGTGGAACAAGACACCCAGGTCTTCGCGGGTCAACATGTTGAAGGACCAGCGCGGCATCTTGTTTAGATTTCCCAGCTCTCCACCTCACGGTTCCTGAATTACAACACAAGTGTCCTAGCCCACATCCAACACGTCGTCGTATAATCTACCCAGGGACAATCACTTGTATGGGGCGGGTGTGAATATCCATCGAAGACGCTGCGGCGTATGAGGTAGAAAGGTTGCCCGAGACTTCATCTTCATTGAGCACCTTGGGGAACCACAAGAATGTGGCTGCACTGAAAGCCGCTGATCAAAAGCGGGTTTGAAGAAGCGGAATAGTTCCACAGATCTTTCGCAGGAGTATAAACATATGAATTGCCCCGCATTTTAACCAAGTGCTGATCCAAGGTGCAGCTTACGGGAACTAAGGTCGCCGGGAGACAATCCACACACTGAAAGAGGGAATCGGTCAGGGCCACCAATCACTGGACCCTGGGGTAACACAAAAAAAATTCCTTTCTTGGTCAGTCCTACTATCTAGCGTTGCGGAAAAAATGCCGGCCGCCAGAGTGTGAATGTAAGAAAGGGGAAATCCAAGGTGAAGCCGAAGACAAATTGAACAGTTCAAAAGCAGCGCTGGCTTACCAAACGAGAGACGAAAAAGGCAGTCTGTCCGGAGAAGGTGCCAAAATTCAAATCACATTCAATTTCGCTTGAGCTCATTCCTACAGGTGGTGGTGGTAGTGGTGGTGGTAATATTCATACCCTGACCCTCCTCGCCGACAATATGCAGGATATCCACTAAGGCTATTTCTATCTATGTTTATTTATAGTGAACCATTACATCCCAATGAATTTTGAGCCTTATCTTGGCCTATGGTGGCCTAAGTGCCTGATGTTTTATTCTGCAGCCTTTTTAGTGCGTGGCTTTCCAGTCAGGTTACCGCCATGCCCAAAGGGTCATCATTAGTGAATGGTTTGGCTGGATGGGCCAGCAGCCGAATCTTAGAGGTCCGGGGTCGGCGCCTCTGATTAGTGGGGTTAGGGCTGAAGATGCCGAAGTGCCAGGGCCTGATTATCGGCAGTGATCAACGCGCAGGCTCCCAATATGAGCTGTCAATCAATTAAAAAAAAAAGAGTCAACACGCGTTTAACCGCGCGGAGATAGCTCTCAGGGGCAGGGAGGTCAGATTTCAAGGTCTAGCAAGGGCCCCATTTGTTTGGTTGTCGCATAGATTGGTATTCAAGGGGCTGGCTGGCTGGCTGGCTCCCGGTGCCCGTGTCAGTTCGACTTAAATGGTCCCCCGCGCACGCTTGCCTATCTTGGCAAAGGTAGAATCAAATTAAGAAAGATGAGCTGCGCGAGCGAGCAAATGAGGAGAATTGATTCGAGATTCTACCATTAATACGAGAAAATAAACAAATACGAGCATTATTCGTATTCTCTGCAACGATAGAAAATGGTGCAGGAACAGGATGAACATTATACCCGCCTATCAACTTACACTTCAGCAAGCCAACTAGGCCATTTAGGACAAGGTAACCCTCCTGTTTGTATAATTAGATGCCCTGCAACGAAAATTAATCCCCTCCTTGGGGGCGATCTTATTTTTGTTTCTGACCTCATCTTGTCTCTCAAGTACGTCAATTTGTCGCATTGCTTCCATGGCCGGCGAAAACCCTACACCAGCAGTCAAGCTGCGGGCTGCATGCAACCAATGCCATTTCTCCAAGGTGAGTGGCGGCCAAGCATCATGGTTCCGCCTGGCAAGAAGCCTCGGAAGTAACATGCAAGTGGGATATTGCAGGTCCGGTGTAGCGGTGAGAAGACCGGATGCAGCCGATGCTCCAACCTGGGTTACTCCTGCATCTACGTCGAATCTCGCGTGGGAAAAGTGCAAGGTAATAGGTCCCGACGACGAGCAATACAGCCAGAGAACGACATCCAACGGCCATCCATGACGGCTGAAGCGACAGTTGCAACAGAGAGCAGTTCTTCCCCCTCGACACCGGCTGCCAGCACGCCCTTGCCAGCCAACACGCCGATTACTTCGAGCAGCCTCAACAGTCTGAATAGCCTGACCGGCGAATTTAGCTTCGACGACTACCTCTCCACAGATCCCAGGGGCCATGAGAATGGCAGTATCCACTCGAAGCCCCCATCCAAAGCGGATGAATGCTCGTTGCTCTGGGGTTTCGAGGACCTGCCCTCCGTCGGAACGCCTATTGATTGCACGGCGTCGGGCCATGATGCAACTAATTTCCCGGATCCCACCACAGCCGATCTGATGGCACTCACCTCCCCGTTCCAATTCTCTCCGAGCCGGGGTCTCAGCTCCAGCGGGCTCGTTAATCCGCAGGTAGACACCACTATGAAGAGCGGAAACGTGAATATGACACATCATCCCTTCCACGCGCATCGACAGAGCTCTTTCCAGCGCATGGTCACCTGCACAGAACTAGTACATGAACTCGAATACTACATCCACATCCGGCTGATGGCCGTGGACGAAGTCATGCGCGTCAGCAAGCACTGCATGGCACAACTCGTCCTACATCTCGACTCGCTGAAGACCTACCCCAGCATGAGTCTGCTGGGGCTCAACTGCATCGCCTTGAACCACGTAGTCACTCTTATGGAGAGTGCATCTTCCTATGTGATGCTTCCTTCGGAGGCCGAAGAACCGCAGGGCCATATCCCCACCATCAAATTCGGGAACTACCGTCTTGATCCGGAGCAATACGTCGACATCCAGGTGCAGCTGTTCATGAAAGAGCTGGAGCGATGTAGCCAGATTGTGGATAAGCTTGCTGGCCGTGTGCAGCAGATCCAAGATGACCATCAGAATCTGGCGACTATCTACTCATCATGGCAGTCGGATCTCCAGACACGGTTGCAGGCTTTGAGGCAGACGCTCGCAAAGTAACTGTGTCATGCCCACCGTGTACCTGTTTCAACCAAATAGCGATCTAATGATTATGATGACCATTCTTGGTTCTTGGGGTATTTTTCCTGATTACGGCTCAACCCGCGAATACCCAACCGGGCGATCTGCATGAAATGGAGGTGAAGTGCGTTGATAGAAAGTACAATTTGTACTCATCGTGTTAATCAAACGGTGGCGTTAAATGCCAGGCCCTTTAGACCCAAAACGGTAAAGGAACAGGGATCTGCAGAGGCGGCAGGAGAACGGACGGATGCGGGGTATCCTGTAATCCTCTAAGTTCAGCCAGATTAAAATAATCTGGTTATGGGGGTAACGTAGTTTCTGGGGCGAGCCGCCACCCTGGGCGAGCCGCCATCTCGGGCGAGCCGCCGTCCCGGGCGAGCCGCCACCCCCCAATCCGATTTCGGCGTGTTTGAATATTTGAAGCTATCTGAATCAACCAAGCAATATAATTTTATTAGATCTTCCTTGTAGAGCGTGTAGGGCAGTTTATTCTAGTATGCGCTATAATGAATTAATTAAAACAGCTTAGTGGCGTGTTTTTTCGGGGTTCTGGAGGTAAAGATGTAGAAGTAGAACCAGCAGATGGCCCACCTAATATCATTACCTTACTTGATTCTTGCCTGGATAGGATCCCTAGCATGCTATATATAAAGTCCTTTATTAGGAGTTATCTAGCATCTATATTACTTCCTTTTCTCCTTTGTTTCTTATTAGCTGTGCGTAGATCATGGTTTTCTTTACTAAAAAGATTATACTACATATAGCTATCTTATAACCCTTAATAAGTTACAATGTAGCTATTTTAATGGCCTCAAATGTTCAAACGCGTCGAAATCGGATGGGAGTGGCGGCTCGCCCGGGAATTACATTATCTGGTCTTTGGCCTCGGCCTGTCAACTTAGGGTAGACCATGTGGTCTACAGCCTTATACGTCAATTTGATTATGCAGTGAATAACCTAAAGGCACGGAATGATGAAGACCAGACATCATGAGCCTAACAGCAGCCAAGCTCCGAGGCCTCGTCGCAGCCATCTCCTCTGCCAAAGAGAGGCGCATGAAGCCAGTCATGGTGCAGCCACATAAGCAACAGAATCAGGCGTACCACCTTCTTCACAAACGTCGGGCAATTGCCCCTGCCATCCCAGTTAGCTGTTGCTCCTGTGAGCTTCTCGGCTGCAGCCATGATTGGGGCCCACAGAGCCAGGAATAACATGGCCCCCAACCGACGCCAGCCATTCCTTGGAGAGTCATAGAAAGGGAGCGTGTCAAGATAGCATCGATACTCCCTCGGCAGCTTTGCCTCGCGCGCTCCGTCTAGAATGACACCCTGCATTCGTCGTTGATCAGCTTCTTTCTATCTTGGGGGTTACCTCCAAGAACGCCTCACCTTGTAACGCAGACTAGGGCAGCGAGGGACAGTGGGCCCATACCCCCTGACTAGTGTCGTGACGTGGAACCGCCGTGGCTGATTCGGCTCGTCCTCTTCGGCCTTGGAATCCCCTAGCGAGGCTTGTAGTTGTAGCAACTGCAGATCATCATTTTCGTCACACTTGTGCGCGCTGAGCGCTTCAGCTAGAACCTCCGCCTCGTCATAGGCTGTCCCCCCGCCCTCCGATCGCACCACGGAATACCAAGATTGGCGATCAAGCAGATACGCTACCCCGTGCACTGCTGGCAGGTCGTGGTTCCTCTTCTCGTTCACAGTAGCATCATCCGAAAAGGGGATAGGGCTGATGGACGAGAACGCGGGCTCTCGGTACGGAAGGCCGTAGATGTCAAAGACAAGGGCCCACCCCGGGATGCGGACGGGCACCGCCGCCAGAGAACTAATGCCTCGACGTTGGCGAAACGTTTCAGAGGACATGTTGGAGCCGTAAGCGAAATACCAGATTCTGCTGGCGTCGTCCGTCTCTTTGCCCGCTCGGAGAGATGAGGACGTCCGGCTAACTGCATGGACTTGCATTGGGATTGCCGCTCTCTTGCTCAAATTCCTGTTTCTGATGCTTCTGGCGTTGCATATGGAAGGATTCCTCATACTCGGAGAGTGTCATGCGGGCCATGGTAATTGGGTGTATGTATGGCCTTGAGTCGGCTGCCGACATTTTCTAGCCGCAACTGAGAATCTACGGCGGGCGGAGGTTGTCGAGTTCGATTTATATCTACGTGGTGGGAACACCATTTGGATAGAAATGATGCCATCCAGACTGATAAGACCGGGCCAAAGCACTATTCACGCCTCAAGTGCCACCTTCTCTCGTATAAAGCATAAAGCACACCAGATTTTCTTTTACGTCTGCAAATTATTTTGCTGTTTACGCTCAAGTGAGCACGACCCCGCAGGCCCTTCAGCGTCTCGGTGGCCGATAGGAAATCAATCCACCACATCGGTATGGGAAGCAACGCACTACGTACGTTCTATCCCTAATGTAGTGCTGACCGCGTAAAGATCGGAAAGTACAGTAGTGTCACTTAGATGCCTAACGTAGCTTACAGGGTCAGATATGATTCCAGAGGTCCTAATCAGGGGCTACGGAAGTCTGCCTGGCTATCCGTGAGGGCGCGGACCCCGAGATCTCATGCATCCATATGCGCCGGATGTCGTAAGAGCATAGCAGACAGAGTAATCAGAAGAGAGTCGGATAGTTTCTGTCTCTTTTCGAACACTGAGCCAGCCATTCGGGAGATTGTAGACCTCTTCCTGTCGCTAATTGAGTCGCCTGGACCTTGTGCCTTACTTGTCTCTTCTTTGCAGCAACCATCCCATTAGACATTGCGTGTTTGTACTTCTAGTTACAATCTGATGTACTAAGATGATCGGACACTCATCGGTGCTGAGATTCAGGGGACTCGTCTCTTCCAGAACGGTCCCCTTGCCCTACGGCCGTGCGCTCTTTGTTCGACGATTCAACAGTACGGAGGGGCCCCAGGGTCAGGGCAAGATCCATACCGTTATTGGTGCTGGTACGCATTGTGAACATAATTCACTTGTACATTGACACTAAGAGCGTGCAATCCCTCAGTCGTCGATGTCAAGTTCCACCGCGAGCCTCTACCCCCGATCCTCAACGCCCTCGAGACTTCCAATGGAGGCAACAAGCTTGTGTTGGAAGTAGCCGTGAGAGGCCCCTGTCAAAATCGCTGTAATCAATCTGATTAACATACCTTTACAGCAACACCTGGGCGAAAACATTGTCCGATGCATCGCCATGGACGGTTAGTAGCCTCTTGTGCCTTGCAAAACAAAGCAGAACAGACCGCGCTAAGATTCATGACCATTCGACAGGAACCGAGGGCCTCATCCGAGGAACCCAGGTGACGGATACCGGCGCTCCCATTTCTATTCCCGTCGGGCCCGCTACGCTGGGCCGGATCATGAACGTCACGGGTGATCCCATTGACGAGCGTGGTCCTATCGAGGGGGTCAGGACCATGCCTATCCACGCAAATCCTCCAGACTTTGTTGAACAGTCCACGGCGGCAGAAATTCTTGTGACGGGCATCAAGGTCGTGGATTTGCTGGCCCCGTATGCCCGTGGAGGCAAGATCGGCCTCTTTGGGGGTGCTGGAGTGGGGAAGACGGTGTTCATTCAGGAGTTGATTGTCTGTACTTTTATCCGTCGATTTCGACAGGAATACAGCGCTGACTGTGATGATGCCATGACAGAATAATATTGCCAAAGCCCATGGTGGTTTCTCTGTCTTCACTGGAGTCGGCGAGCGGACTCGAGAAGGCAATGATCTCTACCATGAGATGCAAGAAACCGGGGTCATCAACCTAAAAGGGGAGTCCAAAGTCGCCCTGGTGTTCGGTCAGATGAATGAGCCTCCCGGTGCTCGTGCTCGCGTGGCACTGACAGGACTGACGGTTGCCGAGTACTTCCGCGACGAAGGACAGGACGGTGAGTCTACCTACCCTTCCTAACAACCGCATTTGACTCACCAAAACCCAGTCCTCCTCTTCATCGACAACATTTTCCGCTTCACACAGGCAGGCTCCGAAGTCTCCGCCTTGCTGGGACGCATTCCCTCTGCGGTGGGATACCAACCTACCCTGGCAGTCGATATGGGCGCCCTCCAGGAACGCATCACCACCACAACCAAGGGCTCCATTACTTCTGTGCAGGCCGTGTACGTCCCCGCAGACGATCTGACTGATCCCGCCCCGGCCACGACCTTTGCGCATCTCGACGCAACCACCGAGCTGTCCCGGAGCATCTCGGAGCTGGGCATCTATCCCGCGGTTGACCCGTTGGGGTCCAAATCCCGCCTCATGGACCCGCGCATTGTAGGCGAGGAACACTACAACACCGCGCTGGAGGTACAGATGATTCTCCAGGAGTACAAGTCGCTCCAGGATATTATCGCCATCCTGGGCATGGATGAGTTATCCGAGACGGATAAGCTGAAGGTTGAGCGGGCGCGAAAAATCCAGCGCTTCCTCAGTCAGCCTTTTGCTGTGGCAGAGGTATTTACGGGCATGAAGGGAGAGTTGGTGCCATTGGAGGATACTATTCGATCTTTCCGGGCTATTCTTGACGGGCAGGGTGATAATATGCCTGAGAGTGAGTAACCCGCAATCCTAGTTAACGAGGGCCACTATTGACTCCCATTCAGACGCTTTTTACATGGTGGGCAACTTCGACTCCGCTAAAGCAAAGAGTGAGAAGATTCTCAGGGAGCTGGATCAGCGAGCCTAGTCAGATTATGCAGTTAGCTAGTGGCTTTCGCAGCTCTAGTTGGATTGGGAGACTGTTTTTCTCTTTACATTGGGAGTAGATAGTGAAATACACGGTTCGGTGTGTTTGTGTTCAAAATATTCTACACCCATAACGCTTCACGTCTTATATTTTGCTAAAGAATAAGCAAACGAAGGAGCGGATGTACAAAGATGGAGGCATCTGTTCTACGCTTGCTAGAGGGATGGGAGCACAAGATGTACAACGAAGACGGGAGATCAACGAGACACATCTAGGATACAATGTATCTGATGGTATCTATTGGGTGATCACCGGTTGAACTGTTGATGAAGCTACCCAGGAAAGCATAATTTACTCCAATTCATTCCGCAGAAGGAGAGCGAGGCTCTCTAGTCTGCTTGTCCCACATCTGCCAATATCTCCCCCGCTGCGTCAAGAGCTGTGTATGGTTTCCTCGCTCCACGATGGTGCCATTGTGGAAGACAACAATCTCGTCGCAGTGTGTAATTGTAGATAGACGATGTCTGCAGGGCCTATCAGTTAAGGAATCCTCATCCCCAAGTGGTCAAATACTTACGCGATGGTAATGGTAGTCCTGCCGATACTGATCTTAGCCAACGAGGCCTGAATGGACTTTTCGGTTTCCGAATCCAACGAGGCTGTCGCCTCGTCCATGAGGATGATCCTCGGCGACTTCAATAGGACGCGAGCAATTGCAATCTATACGAGTCAGCTTTGTTCTACGGATCAGCCAAGGACGCCCGTACCCGCTGCTTCTCGCCTCCTGATAGACGCAAACCCCTCTCTCCGACTTGGGTCTGATACCCATCCGGAAGAGCCATAATCTTGTCATGAACGCTCGCTGCGCGGCAGGCGGCATAAACATCCTCCTCCGTGGCGGATGGGTTGGCATATAACAGGTTATACATGAGAGTATCGTTAAAGAGCATCGTCTCCTGCGGGACAACTCCCAGGTGCTTGCGTAAGCTCTCGATGGTAATGTCCTCCACGCTCTGGCCATCGATGAGGATCCGACCGCTATCTGGGTGGTAGAAGCGAAAAAGGAGTCGCAGCAGCGTGGACTTCCCGCTTCCACTCTCGCCTACAATAGCCACTGACTTTCCGGGTGGGATATCGAGATCGATCTTGATCAAGGCCAAACGGCGGGGTCATACGCAAACGTCAGGCCCTCGAACGTGATGTGCCCTTTGCAATCGACTAGATCGATGGCATCAGGCTTGTCTACCACTGAGGGCTTCTCGTTAAACTGTACCACTGTCGCGTCAGTGGACATGAGAAAATTCGAGATTCCAGCACGGGACCCTTACCAAGGCAAGCATACGCTCTGCATCAATCAAATTGTTTTGGATTTGAGTGTAGAAACTACCGAAGAACCCCAGTGGCGCTTGCAGCTGCGCCAGGTACGCTACCAGCGACACAAACAGGGGCACCTTTTCGACCCCGATGGAGATATTGTAGGCGGACAGGAAACTCACGAGGGCCACGCCGAGAGTGAAAATGAGATTCTGGACGGTGTTTAATAAGTTCAAAGACACCAGCACGCCAAACTCGGCCCGTTGAAAGGCTGTGACGCGGTCGGACAAGCGACGCTGTTCCTGGTCAACAGCGCTATTGTAGTGGACGACATCGTAGGCCATTATCGCATCGGATCTGCGTGCATTTTAACATTGCATGATTCATCGCATAGTTAAGAAATGTTGCACAACATACTTGATTGCCTCCATTTCCCTATCGCAGTTGACCATCTGGCGTCGTGCCCGACCCCGATACTTGGCCATATAGATCGTGACAAACAGGTACGTGCCGCCCATGGCGAGAATGATGAGGGAGTAGAACGGGTCAAAGTTGACCAGGAAATAAATGGCGGCAACGCCGATATCTGCAACCATCGGAAACAGCTGGAAGACGAGGGAGTCGATAAACGTGTTGAGTGCACTTCCCTTGTTCAGAGCGCTCATGACTTCCCCCAGGCGTTTTCCTAGATGGAATTGAAGCGACAGAGACAGCACATGTTTGAAAGACAACTCGGTCAGTCTCTGATACGTCGCTTGTCCAAAGGGAATCCACAGAAGCGCTCGAATAGATGCTAGAACGCCCTGCTGGCCTTGCACCGCTCGGCAGGCAATATAGAGGGAGAGTTCTTTGTAGGGGACATGACCTTTGCCCAAAGAGGCAACAACATGACCGAGTTGTAGTGGGACAAGGACGTTGACGATGCGCTGGGCGATGAGGATTATGATGCAGACGATGGCTCGTAGCTGCATGGACACTGAGTCGGCCGGCCTGTCAATCCATAAAATTTAGCACATACTCTAATAACTCAAGTTATTCAGGGTGCTTTGGCTTAGTTCACCAGATCAATGGGAATATGACCCCCAACCCGACGAGGTAGTCCAGCCAATTCGTTGACTGAGCGTCACCGGGCTTCGGCGGGCTGGCCTCGACCGTGCCATATCGGCCTTCCTCACTAGTGTCGGAGCTCAACAAGCTTTCTCGAGCGGGATCCTTGAGTCCCCTCCGCGATGAGATATGCCTGATGCTGCACGCAGCGATGAGTAGCGCTAGCCGTCCATAGGCTAGAACTAGCCAAAGGACAGTAAGGCCATCGATAGGACAGTTTGGGGCAGCCACGCAGTCCAGCACTACTGTTACTGCTTCAAATATAATCGCAGTAATCCAGGTGTGTATATTCGTAGCTGAAGGTCGGTATGGGAGGTCGGGATCCGGCAGGAGAGAGGCTGCAAAGAACAGAAATACCGCGGTGGTTGGGGCCTCAAGTCACAGTATCAGTATGATGTATCCAACAGCCCGGAGGAAATGGAGGCACTTACTGTGTTCGGGAGCCATTGACTACTACATTGCCCTTTATATCGAGACGCCGATAATTGCGCTACCAGGATGGAGCCCAACTACGGTAGTCAGCCCACGTTACGAGCAAAAAGCGGCAGACTCTTGATGCCATACTAACGAGACGGTAAAGATGCAGAGAAGCCATCTGATCAACCGGGCCCGCGTGTCCGAAATAGAGGAGAGGCCATCGTCTATGTTTGCTTTGCCGCGCCGGATCTTGAGCCAGATGCTCGAGATGAGGTATACACCTGCGAGAGAAATCGGGTACGCTGGAAGCAGTACGACTCGAGCGCTGGAGGCAAGATCTTCCATTTCCGTAAATTTTTGTCGATTCGCCAAATCAGCAATCACAGATGAAAAGCAGAAACAGTCACCCTAGTTCAGATTTGTTGGAAAGGTCCCTGTGGCGAAAGTACTGACGCTGTCGGGATCCGCCCGGGCTCCGAATCTGGGCGTGTCTATCGACGTTGTCCAACAGCACCATTGCGTGCCAAAAAGACGCAAGGCTTGGAAGCAGAGACACATATTGCAAATATACGTAGCCAGATCAAAGGAAGACGTCTGGTTGACTATGCACTCCACCGGCCATGCCAGCACCTGCGACCCGGCAGAGGAGGAGGCCAGCCTGTTGGGCCATGCCGGCCAGCGCAACCGTAGCTGCGTCGTCAGTGATGAGTCCAAAGCCGTTCCGGTCTCTTTCCTTGCCTCGTCCGCTCTGCATATGACCGCTGCGTCGTCCGTATGGGCTGTTGCATCTCTGTTCTGTGAAGACCCAGACCACTGCCAGGGCGAAGAAACCCGCCGCTATGCGGTCTCTGTGGCAGCAGCAACTGCATTGGCCAATGCGGCAGGTCTTCTCACTTTGGGATACATGAAGCGAGTAGTGCATTGGGATGTCCGTGCTGGTCTCGTTATTTGGCTGCTCTGCCGCGCAGTCGGCGCCTTGGGCGTCGTCGTTGGAGGTAAGTGTGTCTTCTGTCCGGAGCGTACACTCGATTCAAAAATGGCTCATGCTTATCAAAGGCTGATCTAGTGGGACTGAGAAGTTTTCCCTGCGTCCTGGGAGGTTTAGTACTGCAAGGCTTAGCCTCGGATAATCTGCTGCATTTCACCTTGAACGTCATATATGTCCAGGCCACCTCCCCCGAGACCATATCCATGCTGATGGGTTCCTCCCTGGCCTGCTACATGGTCGGCATGGCCCTTGCGCCTCTTGGCGCCGGCTGGTTGCCCTCGGTGGAATGGACATTCTTCGTTGCCATCGGTCTCTTTATGATAGCGATCGTCTATGTATTGCTAGTTGTGTCTGGAACAGTGAGAGAGCCGCAAGTGCATTCCGCCACCGCTCCGCTGTCCTCAGAGACAACGACAATTCGAAAGGCCCGCACGAGTCGGCTAGCTGAGGCCCTATCGCCGGCAGGCTTTTTCTATGAGTATCCTGGCACGATTCTATTTGGCTTGTCTTTGTTGCTCTACAACATGGTTCAGGGATACATGATCAATCTGCTCTTCATCTTCACCTCTCTCCAATTTGGCTTTACACCAACAAACAATGGAGCCCTTCTCTCCCTCATTGCAGTCACCGCTGCAGGATACCTCATATTCTCCACCTTCGTTGTACCAAAAGTCCTCTCGTTGGCCGGTCGAACCCCCACGTACCAAGACACCGAACCCCGACTGTTCGATCTAGGTGCCGCAGTACTCTCTATACTGAGCCAGGTAGCTGCCGCATTGTTACTCTCTCAGTCGCAACAGGTGTACTTGGCGGCATCATTGCTTGCAGTAGGTTTGGCCACCCCGTCCTTTGTGAAAAACTTTGTGGTTGTTCAGTTTGAGGCCAAGTCTCGGGTTGTCGCTGCGCTGGCGCTGATGGAGACCGCGGGGGACTCTTGAGTCCGGTCGTATTGGGTCCGTGGCAGGCGAATCATCCCGACGGCTCGGCATTCTATGTAGCAACAGTCATCCTTGGTGTTTCTGTTTCCTGTTTGGTGGCGGGGGCTTGTGTGAGGCACTCGTGAGTTTCAGATATTGGACCAGATGTTTAGCGTTATAGTGTGTCTGTCCTGAATCATCGGCAAGTACCTTGTCGACTAATAGCTCGTCATTCAGTGGTATACTGAGTCTTGTGAGCCTATCACCAGGCCACAATGTGGTTGAGTAGGTTTGGCAATGATGTTCAGGAGTCATTTTGGATAGGAGTTTGCAGGCAGTGATGGCGACAACAGGAGAGGTTCAACCCGTAAAAACAGTATATTAGGAGATTCAAAAAGGAGAACGTTGGTAACTGCCTTAAAAATAGAGTATTTCCTTTGAAAAACACTGGCGAATCACTGAAATATATATCGTCTATCCAGCTCATAGCAGCATCAGTATATACAGGTATGGATCTCTAGCAAGTGCTAACCAACCCCACCTAATTTCAGGGTCGCCTGCTAGGGCGACCCTACCACCTTAATGTAAGGACTAAGGAGCCATCTTAACATAAGCTTAATTTCCTATATAAAAGCTAGAGTTGCATAATCCAACCGCTAAATTCGAATCTGACCCTCACCGAACTCGCAGTGGTTCGGGTTCGGTTCCTAGGCTAGGAAATCGCAATGGTTTCGGTTTCCCTACCCTAAAACTCAAAACCATTCGGTTAATCCGTTGCAGTTTTTGCGGTTTTATAAGATTGGGTTAACCAAACCTCATTGTTTTGCTTAGTAATCACTAATTTCTAAGATTTCTCTAGAAATATTAGTATCACTAGATAGTCTAGTATCTAGTCTATCTAAATATGAAATATCGATTGAAAATATCTAGTGGTTGGTGAGATATAAGGGAATAAGCATTTCTGTCATCGGTTGGCATGAAAGTAGTGGTGGTTTATATATATGTGCGACTGACCCTTGATAATCATGATGTTTAAAAATGATTTTTTAACCACCACCTATTCAGCCCTATAGATATTGAATCGATATTTTAGATATAGATTAAAATAACTATAATTACCATATATTTCATATAAAAATATTAATTTTCTATACGCATGTTTAATAGGCCCTGGGCATAGGCCTAAGGTAGGAGAAATTGAAATCTAAAAACTATTGAAATTTTTGATATTGCCTAGGCATACCGCCCACCTAGGTAGGCTAGTGACTGCCTATCTAGGCCTAGCGGTGGGTTTTGTGGTGAAAACTGCAACCAAACCGGATCGGGTCCAGTTTGGTTGTGGGTTCTAAAAGTTGAACCCGAAACCGCAGCGGTTTGGGGCCAACTACCTAGGCTTGAACCCGCCCGAACCCGCACCAAATGCAACTGTAATAATAGTATTATCTCTATACTTATATAATTATAAAGCCTGTAACTTTACTATACTATTATGTAAGTAATTCCTAGTATACTTTATATAATAGAGAGATAATATTTAGTATATTATAGACTAATATACTAAAAATATATATAATGAATATAAGTTATATACTGTAAGCAGTACGGAGGTTGGTGCTTAAGCCTTAAGGGGGTTCCTAGCCAGCGAGGTATCGTCGACTAGGCTGCGAGTCGCTGCTATGATTACAGTGTTTCGATAATGTATACTCCGTAGGTTCGCTACTAAAAACGTATGTATTGCGATGATCAGAACGAACCGCTTGCTTTCCTCCAAGAATATAGGAAAATGCGCTTTAAGGACAGTTTTGGCAAAAGACAAAAAAGACACCAGAATTATGATCACACCTCCACCCGGGCTGCCAGCTGTGCTCGCAGTGCTGGAAACGATATTTCCTCCCCAAGTAACTGCAGGCCGTACAGCAAAACGGCAACGATCCTGTTGACCACTACATCCGGATAGCAATCGCGGTCATGCTCAACCCTCACCGTCAAGTCCTGATCCGACTCCATGCAGAACTCAAACAGCAGCTTGAACTTGGCTCCTTCAGCCCAGAGTCCAACGGGCTCGAACCCAGGCAGCGGAAATGGCACTTTCTTCCGATTGTCGTGAAACGTGACCATGGTATCGAACAGGGGATGGTTGGGGTAATCCTGCGTTGCGCTCAGACGGCAGAGTAACTGGTTCCAGGGCACTGCGTGGCCGAGTGCGCGCTGGCTCGAGTCCCGCACCGCCTGTAAGAATTGTCCGGTGTGCACCGGGGAGGGGACCGGCTCACGAACCCGGATGGGGAGCGGTTCGAGGAAGAGTCCGATGGCCTCCTGCGCTTCTGGGGTCTTGCGATTGAGATGTGGGCCGCCTAGGAGGAGATCGATTGCTGTATTAGGCTCGCCGGCTTGCATGGTCAGCGCCACGGCTGCGAGGGCGAGCTGGTGGGAACTGAGTCGGTGCTCATGGGCGACGCGGAGCATCTGGCCCGCTAGCAGTGGCGGGATGGGGAAGACGGTGGATGTGCCTCCGTAGCTGGTGCGCTCCGAGCCTACCGCAAAGGAGTCTCGCGCGGGATCAGGTACTCCGGCCATGTATTCCGACCAGAATTCCAGATCGCAGCTGGCGTAGATGGAGTTGTGAGCCATGACATGCATGTAGTTTGCGCGGGGACTGGTGCGTAGCGATGATTCGCCATGATATGCTCCCGCGACTTCACCCTGGAGGAG
Organism: Aspergillus novofumigatus IBT 16806; assembly: GCF_002847465.1. NCBI lineage: Eukaryota > Fungi > Ascomycota > Eurotiomycetes > Eurotiales > Aspergillaceae > Aspergillus > Aspergillus novofumigatus. The sequence continues at coordinate 51,463 of NW_020194288.1, read as the reverse complement.
CTCAAGCGTGGTCAGATCGCAGACGATATGGCTGATGACCACCAGGAGCACGTCGCGTGAGATGAGCACCCGGATGGGATCGTTCTGCGCCAGGAGGAACGGCCGATTGACCTCCTTCCACAGATCCATATGACTAACCCGGTGCACTTGTGGCGGGCTGTTGGCAAATCGACGGCGCACCCCGGCCCTGCGATCTGAGACGTATCGAGACCGCAGGATCATATGGCGGCCTAGGACGGTGTTCCATGCGGCGGTGAGCCGATGACGGTCCACGCGACCGGGATCAAATCGTGCGGCAAAGCAGACGTTGAAGGCCGAAGTACCTTCTTCGCCGAGCTGGTACTTGTGCCACCATTCTAGCTCGATGGGAGCCAGCTGATGCTCATCCACCTGACCCGCCGGGCGATTGAACGTATCCTTGAGAGACGTCCGCGCGTTGAGCGTGAGCAGCCTATCGATCTGCTCGGCCATCTCCTGGACTGTCAGGCACTCGACGACGACCTTGAACGGAATGCGCAGCTGGAATTCCTCTGTGAGGCGCGACGCCAGATGCAGCTGCTGTACAGAATGGCCACCCAGATCAAAGAAGTCCGATGAGCGGGTTATTGCTTTGCTCAGATCCAGCCCTAAAACTGCTCGCCACAGCCGTGCAACTCGCTTCTCCGTTCCTGTTGATAGAGGTAGACTATCTGTCTGCTGTGCCGTTGGCTGGGGGACGGTCTCGGGAAGAGCTTTGGCAACGGACTGGTAGTCGAGCTTGCCGGCGGAGGTCATGGGGAACCCGTCAGTAGCGATGATATATCGGGGCAGCCCATGGGGAGGGAGCCTCAGCCGGGCTAGTGTCTCTAGCATGCCGGTGTCAACAGAGGCTGGTGTAACCATGGCCACAAGGTAATTCCCCTCCCAGTTTGGAGCGATGGCCACCGCTGTGGTGGATGAATGCAGCTTTAGCATGCGAATCTCGAGGTCATTGAGATCCAGTCGGAAGCCTCGCAGCTTGATCTGGCGGTCCTTGCGCCCTAGGCACACGATCTCGCCACTTCTGACATCCCAGTATCCATAATCACCGGTCCTATACATCATCTCGCCACTGTCTGGACAGACGGGATCAGGTCTGAATAGGTCGGCCGTTTGTTCGGGCAAACCAATATACCCCCGAGCAACCTGCACACCGGCAAGCCAAATCTCTCCAGTGATTCCAGGTGGCAGAAGAGTCTGTCTCTGATTCAGAATGTAAATCCGAGTGGACGGGTTAGGACGACCGATCGTCACTGGATATTTCGGCAATAGTCTCTTAATCGTCGCTCCGCCAGTCCCTTCCGTAGGGCCATACATGTTGTACAATCCTTTTTGCTGTGACCATCGGTCGTTGACGGCCTGCGGAACAGGCTCACCAACCAGGTAAACCTAAGAGATGTCAGTGATCCGGTCAAAAAGCGACTGCGCTCACTCCGTCGAACCAAGTTGTGCTTACCGTCTGCAAGGTCGGAAAGCGAGTCGGGTCAAGAACATTGGCCACTGAAGGAGTCAGAATGCACGAATCAACGTTGGCGAGATGCAAAAACGGGTCTGCTGAATGCGGGAGCACCAGCGTTGCCCCATAACTGAGGGCCGAAAAGATCTCATGGATACTTCCGTCGAACGCGGGGGACATGGTTTGGGCCACCCTCCACCCTGGACGGGCCATCAAGCGCACAGTCCGGTCACGCTGAAAAGCGACCAGTCCGGCATGTGTGCATATAACTCCTTTTGGCTTTCCGGTCGATCCAGAGGTGAAGCAAATATATGCGTTGGCCTGTGCGTTGGGTTGGCGGGTAGATAATGGCGATATTGTTGGGCACTCCTGCCCTGTACTGTGTATACAGTCCTCAACTGAGATCGCCAATGTACAGCCAGCCGGTTTGAGATGCATCTGATGCAGCCGAGGAACTAGGAAGACAGTTGCCCCTGCGGTGTCCGCATACTGATTGCGAAGGTCTTGAGGCAGGTTGGCGTGCAGTGGACAGTAAACCCCCCCAGCAAAGAGAATTCCGTAGATGCCAATGATCCACTCCAGGGACTGATCAGCATGCAGACACACCGGATCGCCTGGTTTGACATCCTTGAACAGTTGCCGAGCAACTTTGCTGGAAGCCTCGTGAAGCTCTGCGTAGGTCATGTTATGCTTTCCTCGCTGAAGAGCAATTTGATCTCCGTGCTCGGAGACGTTTCGCATGAACAGGCTCACGAGATCATCCTTGACGGCACTGAATGTCGTCAGAGGAGATATGCAGTTCCCCAAATGGAGCAAGGTCTGGCGGGTCTCAGGAGTGAGCAGACCGCCTAGACAATGCTGAACCGTGGCATTGAGATCGCAAAGTAGAGTGAATGCCTGCTGGTAGTGACTCGAAATGAGCTCGACCATGCTGGACGGGAACATGCTGCGGTCGTACTGCACACGGACTGTCCCGTCAGTTTCAATGAAGATGCTGAGAGGGAAATCGGTCTCAGAGCGAGAGTATGGAGGTGTCAGAGGCTGAACAACCGCCCCATCAACGTCGATCCTGGTTGGCTCCAGCTGCATACTAAGGGCTGAGGTGAACTTCCGATCGTACCCATGCTCGGGTAACGTCCACTGGAAAGTGGAAAGCTTCACCAGCTGTCGGAAGACCTGCTGGAGCATTTGTGCCACCGTTTGTGTCGGGTCAAGTGGGACATGGATGGGGAGCGTATTGACGAGAGGCCCGATGGTCGTCTCTACATTGTCCAGGGGCAGGTTCCGCCCTGACAACACGGCTCCAAACACTACCGTCTCCGAGTCAATGAAGACTGATAGCGCCAGTGCCCACGCGGCGTAGCACATCGTGGCCGTGGTAACCCCGGCTGCCTGTGCCTGCGACTGCACCTCGCCGGGCATCTGGAAGGAGATTGCGCCGATACCATCTTCTTTGTTGGAATCCTGCTGTGGCGGCAATTGGAGCTCCCCGCCTGTTGACCCGTACCGCGCATACTGTTGCTTCCAGAACTCCTTAGCCGCCTCCTGTGAACTGCTTTGTAGTTGGCCGAGCTCTTCCACCAACGTCGTGAATGACGGGCTGGGTTGAACAGCCAGGCCGGCAGCCACTCGCCGGACCTTTTGCAGCACAAGTGTGGCTGAGTAACCGTCGATGAGGGCGTGATGAATCCGCCAGACAATGGTGCTGATGCTCCCCTGGGTAGATGCCGCTCTGCCTTTGAGGTCCAGTGTCACCACATCGTACCGATTTCCCCACATGGACTCACACTCCTGTCCTGGTGCCAGCTGGAGGAGGGAGGGAGTCTCATGCAAGGCTCGGTCGTATGCCTCACGCGAGTCCACTGTCTGCTCCTTCCAGATGAAAGGTGCCTCTGCTTGCTCAACGAGATGACTACCATCTCGCAGGTCAAGGTTGGTGCGGAAGATGGGCTCCATGGACACGACTGTATACCACGCGTGACGCAGGATGGGAACCTGCTCTGACGGGTAGGTCTCGAAGTAACTAATAATGTTCCGAGTGGGATGCCTCTGCGTGCCATGAATCAAGGCTAATTGAATTTCTGTCAGTGGAGGTCCTGAAATGGTCTTTTTGTCGGACCTGCTATTCTGCTCGTGTGCTTGCATGGGAGTAGTGGCGGTGCAGCTATCTGGTTGAAGGACAGGTCTGGCCAGACCAATGAGTTTCTTAATATTATCACAACCCATGATCGTTTCCACCAAAAGTGCAATGCCTTCTTGACGACAATCTGCCGACAATCGAACTGCAAGAAGCGAATTGCCTCCCATTCCGGTAAAGGTTCTCGTTGTGTCGAGGTTTGAGCATGGTAGACTGAGGACTCTGGCAATGAGCTCCAGCACCCGCGACGAGAGCTGATATGATGCCTGCATTGCCTCCGATACGATGATTTCTGTACCCATTGCAGAAAGAGTGTAATCGACCAGTGCACTGCAGTATGCAACAACTTCTATCGAGGTTCTCTGCCACTGATGGTGGGTTTTGTACTATACGGGGGGAGGCAAGAACACTCCGTATGCCCAGACCCGATGTCAGCAGCCCATAGTGGCAGCAATCTATGTGCGGTTCTACTGTGGGCCTTTCTACCGGCCACCGATGATCCTTGGTCGGAGACTACGTTCAATACGTTGTTCCAGCAGCTACAATGACACACCTTACAGCAGCGGCAGCACGGCAGTACAGATCAAGGAAAAGCAAGGCTTGTTCAAGACGGTAAAAGAGAGAGAGTACACCCTATGTCAACTTCCCACGAGACTTGAGATCTCGCATGGTGGCCAGCCCCGTCACCAAGTTCTCCTTGGCTTTCAAACGGTACAGTGCCCGAAGCTTTGCGCCTTCCTCCCCCTCCGGACTAACCTTCCCGTACGGTATGCTGTACTCGAATGACAGATAAAGGTCCTCCGGAGACTCAGAGACACCATGGCAGATCATCGTAGTGACCCGGTTGCCGGTGTCTGGGACGGTACATTCGAACTGCCGTTCGGTTAGGGGAGTGTAGGGAAGAGAACAGAGAGAGGTACCTTGTGTCTGTCCACCAACGTTATTTCCTGCTCCATCCTGTCCACGGGGCCTTGGCGAAAGTGTACAGTCCTGGTAAAATTGTTGCTGGGAATTGAAGGGATATCACAGCCGGAGATAGCACTAGTGAATAGCTGAGGGGAATGGGCAAGTAGGACACACCCCTGCCAGAGGTCATTGATTGATAGGTTGGGATGGCTATTGGCCCCGTTTACGGCCACTATCCAGGCAATATTGAATGTACTCATTGTCTTTGTGGTGCGTTGCAGTAGGAAGTACTGGTATCGTAATGCCTCAATTGCCTAGACCTTTATACAATGGCTGTTCGGACACCGTTGGACAGTTCTAGTCCTTGTACAACTTGAATTGTATTCCTTCTAGGGCTCAGTCCATTGCCAGTGCAGCCAGGTCGGCCCGATGGCGGCTGCCGACTTGCCCTGGCACCTCTGAGCCAGCAAGCTAGCCAGTCTGACGAAGGTAAAATAGCCCCCCTTGAGCGCCCTGTTATGTGGTTCCCGGTATTGAACACTCGATCCCTCGTGCCAAAATGGAGTTCATTCAAACGCTCCAAGGGCAAATTCTGGAGGAGAATCCTCTATTAGCCAAACCCAGCGTTGCCGCTGTCTTTCTGGTCCTTGTAGCCTTCGTCGTGCTCCGATGGCGAGCCCAAAAGGGGCCAAAGCTGGATTACCCCGTCCTCGGGGATGTCACACAGACTGATTTCCGGCCAGCCCTTGAAGAGGGCGCAAAGAAGTATCCCAAGTCACCCTTTGTTATAGCTACGCCCATGCACCCGACGGTCATTCTCCCTGTATCCGCAATCAAAGAGATCAAGGCCCTGCCAGAAAACATTCTTTCACTTCGGTAGGTCACGACGGTTTCTTTATCGCAACCTGACAAACTAATATCTGGCTATAGTCAACACCATTACACTATCTTCCTTGGGAAGTACACAGGTTTTGGAGAGCCTTGTGACGAGCTTGACGCGGCAATTCGGGTAGACCTCACCCGCCATCTTGAACAGAATCTAGCGACCTTCTACGACGAGGTGGAATACGCCTACCGAAAGCATGTAGGCGACTCTACAGACTGGACTCCAGTCCCACTCTACGATGCTATTTTGGGAATTGTCTGTCTACTCAGCTCTCGTGTGTTCGTTGGCCTGCCACTGAGCCGAGATGAAGAATGGAGCCGTGTCACGATGCAGTATTCCTTGGACGCCGGGCACGGGGCTCATTCCCTCTCCCCATATCCGAATCTCCTCCGGCCCCTCGTGGCCCCCTTTATCCTGAAGCGCCTGAGCCAGCATCGAGCCGCAGCACGGCGCATGCTCCAGCCAGTTCTGGACAAAATCACCGCTGGTCACCGCCGCAACTCAGCGGCCACTGGCCGAAGTGTTGACACGGGAGGTGATCTGATGCAGTACATTATGGGTCACTACAAGCGCAAGGCTACAATAGAGCTGCTTGCGCGAGACCAGCTCGTTGCCACGTTTGTAGCCATGCACACGACAACCATCTGCATCACCCAGACGCTCTTCGACCTTGCCGCCCGACCAGAGTATCTTGCCCCTCTACGAGAGGAACTAGCACTAGTCCTCGCTACAGACGGTGCCCACGATGGTCGACTTCACAAAGAATCCATGGTCAAACTACGCAAAATGGATAGCTTCATCCGCGAAAGCCAGCGCATGAACCCCCCGGTCTGGTCTCTATGCTTCGCCACGTGACTGCCCGCGAAGGGCTGCACTTGTCCACCGGCCATGTAATCCCATATGGCAGCGTGGTGGGCATTTCCGCCCATGAAGTGACCCGGTCGTACCCAAACGGAGACAAATTTGACGGCTTTCGTTTCAGCAAGTTGCGCGAGCAGCCGGGCCAGGCGACGATGCATCAGCTGGTTGCTACGGGCCCCGATCACCTTGCCTTCGGCCACGGCACGCATGGATGTCCCGGCCGGTTCTTTGCGGCGAGCGAGATCAAGGTGATCATGGCGTATTTGCTACAGAACTATGATATTCGTCTTGAGGATGGTGCCACCAGGCCGGAGAATTTACATGTGGGGTGTACCGTGGCGCCATCTTCTGATGCTAAGGTACTTTTTCGCAGGAGAAAGGACGGACTGATCTGAGGGGTTATCTTAAAACTATCCTTCATAGAACACTTCCAATAGCTCCAATCGAAGTGAGGCTTGTTCATTCTGTATGATTCAAGGAATATTCCAGAGCAATACCTACTTGGGTCAACCCTACGGATGAATCCTCCTGTGAAGCAGTCTTGGGTTCTTGTATACCCTTTTTTTTTTTTGCAAAAGCCGATATCTCCTGTACCTATTCGCTTCCGCTCAAATACACCTCGATCAATCTTGTAACCGCATTGCCATAGACATTGTGTATCTGGCGAACATCCAGTTAGCCATCTGTCTTTCATGCAGTCAAAAACCATAATCCTGTCCTACCTTGAATCGAGGATCAGCTGCTCGAAGAAGATTCTGGAACTGCTTCCTCGTTCTCTCCTTTGCAGAAAGCGTCACCATCATACACATATCCCCCCGTCTCAGGGTCAAATGCTGGTCGCGAGACATTGCCTGCCCGTAGTCCGGTAGAACACCTTCATTGATGAGCAAAGCAGCCTTTGGTCCCGCCGCCTCCAGAGCCGGAACCAACGCCGCCAGGACCTTGACGCAGTCTTCGTCGCTGTGGTTATGCAGTGCGTGTTTGAGCAGATACGCTCGGGCATCTGTGACGGGCTGAGGCTGGAAAAAGTCATGTTGTTGAAATTCCACATTACCCGCGAGCTTGTTGTCCTCTGTGTCTATTCCCGGAGGCACGAGGATATCCTGTACGACGAAAGAGAGACTGGGGAAGTGCTGTGCCTATCAGTATCCCATGACTGCTGGATTAGATGAGAGGAGACGCTCACGTTCGCCAGGAATATAGAGACATGGCCCATTCCACCCCCAACGTCGACAATCTTTCCACCGGCAAAGGCGGCCCAATTGTAGCAGTCACGGAGACTGACCAGGCCTTCGTCTTCCACTGTACGAGTGACACGATGTCATCAGTTTGTTCACCAGATTCAGAAGAGCCACCCACACGAAGATGCGCCCATCATGCCCCGGCCGAACCGGTCGGCCTTGCTCTTATACTTTGTGTAGAAATCGTAGATTGATATTCCGAATCTAGTGGCGAAGGGAGAGGTATTCACTTCCTGAGTACGTGGGTTTTTGCGGATGGCATCGGCGGTGCTGGAAGCGGCCTGATACATTTCATCCATTCTGCACGGATAGGCCGAGAAATCAGTAACAGAATTCCTCACCGACTCAGCTATCTGCGTTCGCCTAAACTTACTGTATTCCCAGCGCCGCTCTTATAGACTCATTCTCCGCGATGAACCGGGAAAGCGGCGTATGGGCGATGGTATCTTCCTGCGTTTCTTGGAACATCCCGTGAAGAGCCAGGAGACGCAGCACCCGGGCTACTCTGTCTTCGTCGATTCCTGCTTTTTCTGCCACCTCTGCCAGGGATAGTTCTCCATCTGCTGGAATGGCTGTGAACAGATCGAATTCCAATGCCACTTGATATGCGACCAGATCATAGTGGGCGAGCTGGAGGGCGCGCACAACCGATCGTGGGGAGGCTGTCAAAGATATCAACTCCTCTGCAGCCTGTTGGAGTTGGACGACAGATGTGCTCCATTCTGCGCTTGACTCTGTGGTTTTACTGTCGTCCCATGTCTCGACCATGGACTGGGCTATGGTCTGGATCTGGCGGACTTGCTCCAGGATCTGTGACTTGGTGACAGACATGACGGGTATAGTTTCAAAATACAGCAGAATGGGAGGTTGCGTATTCGACTATGGCCGAGACAATTAATTGAATTTGTCTACATATCTATTCACCACATGTTGTTCTGTATCTGTATTCGGCATCCGCCTCGGAGACCGATTACTTCTGGTGCCTATACTTATGCAGACAACCATGTAAGAAGAGATGGAGAACATCAAGACAGATTGTTCAGAGAAGATCAATTGATTTTATCTTGAATATCACAATGTTGTTGGCTCTTTCCGCTGCGCTCTACGGTTTGTATCTGCTCTGCCTGGCCATCTGGCGCCTCTACTTCCACCCTTTGGCGGGATTCCCCGGCCCAAAATTGGCGGCTCTCACGCTATGGTACGAATGCTATTTTGACGTATTTCTGGTGAGGGTCCTTTCAGGTCAACTGTATTTTCCCAGCTGCTAAGATTGGTCCACCGAAAAGGGTGGCCAATACTTCAAGGAGATTGACCGACTGCATTCGATCTACGGGCCCATCGTGCGCATCAGCCCGCATGAGCTTCACGTCAAGGATCCAGAGTGGTACAGCGAGCTCTATCCGCCAGGGAACCGCAAACGCGATAAATACGCCTGGTTTCTGTCGGAGGGCACCGATGCCACCAGTTCTGCTACCGTGCATCATCATGTCCATCGCCAACGCCGCTCTACCCTATCCCCCAGTTTCTCCAAACAGTCGATCCTCGGCCATGAGGCCACGCTGATTGAGCCCGCAATCTCCTCAATGTGCGGGTCTCTGGATGAGTATGCTCGCCAAGGAACCCCTGTCGTCCTGGGAACGGTCTTTGCCAGTCTTACAGTGGACGTGGTGCTGCAGATCTGGTTTGGTGCGTCACCCGGCCAGACGAGACGTTGGGATTTCTTCCCTTCGTGGACCGAAACGCTGCCGCCACTGCTTGGAGGGTCGCATTTCCTGCGTCACTTTCCGCAGGCGTTTCTGCTATTTGGCCTGTTGCCTTCGCGCGTCGTCAAGGGGCGGCCGGATTTTGCGTTTATTTTCAATCTGCAAGAGGTTCGTTATTTTCCCGGAGGGCAGTGAAGGTACAGACCCAGCTAAGCTTCTCCAAGTCTTCTGCGAATATAGCATCCTCCGCCATGCGATCCGAAAAGCCGTCCGTCCTGCGCACTTTGCGATCCAGCGCCCTTCCCACGGGTGAAAAGAGCGAAGACCGACTGTCTGCGGAAGGCTTTAGTTTCGTCATGGCGGCCACGGAAAGCACAGCGCAGACCCTTGCGTCGACGCTGTACCATCTTGTGGACAATCCTCCTATCCTGCAAGAGCTGCGAGCGCAGCTGGAAAAGCTGCTGGAGGAGAATCAGGGCCAGTTGTCCTGGACAGCGCTCGAGCAGCTGCCGTATCTTGTATGCCCTCCAGGCCCCTCAGAAACGTTGAGAAGATAAGGATTTACTAATAGAATATCTACGACAGCGTCACATCGTCATGGAAGGAATGAGGGTCACATCCTCCGTCACGGGCCGACTAGCTCGTACTGCCCCAGATGAGGTTCTCCAGTACAAGGATTGGAGTATCCCCCTGGAACACCAGTCAGCATGGACCATCACTTCACGCATTTGGACCCCTCTATCTTTCCTAATCCTAGACGGTTCGATCCAGGCCGGTGGGATGCGGCTGCAGCGGCGGGGAATCCATTGGACCGGTATCTGCTGCCATTTGGTCGTGGAAGTCGGATGTGTATTGGTATCAAGTACGCATAACCCTTTTTTGACATGATGATGATGCGTGAGTTCTGACGAGTTTCTTATCTAGTCTGGCAAGTGCTGTCATCTACCGCGCGTTGGCCGCCTTGGTACTGCGTTATGACATGGAGCTGTTCGAGACTACGAGAGAGGATGTGGATATCGTACGGGATAATCTGATGGGCGCGGTCAAGGCAGGGTCTAAGGGAGTGCGCATGAAGTTGTCAGAGAGGGGAAGGGAATGGCCTAAAACTAGATAACCCCTAGACAGTAGGACCTCAAAGCTTACAGGCTATCAGACACGTCCCCATATAGACTGATCAATATGTTCAAGTGGCACACGCCGCAAGATACGGCACCAATGGCCTCATCACAGTGCCCGGAAGAAGGGGTTCCTCCAGGTTCTTCATCTTCAGCATGATATCGAGGAAAAAGGGCAGCGAGAAACCAAACCAAAAAACTGCCCACGCATGTCCCAGCCATCGATGCCATCGTAGGGACGTCGTAGCCATTGCCGGGGCTATTCGCTGATACAGAAACTGTACGAAATCTTCCAGGGTGATAGCCGCCGCCTGTAGAAGGAAGAATTTCACAAAGCCTACACTGCGCTCGCTGAAGCTGAGGTTCATCGGCGCGGGGATGATGTAAATAGCAGACCAGTGCATAACGCCGCTGATGGCAAAGGATAGCCAGAGACGAATGTACTTGCGAATGGTTCCGGGTCGGAGATGCAGCAAATCACAGAAAAATCCTGTGTACACATTCACTGTCTGTTTCCCCGTCAGTTCCCGGGCTCTTTTTCGCCAAATTGAAACAAGCACTGCTTACTCGTCGAATCATCTGATGCCAGTATTTCCCCCAGAAAGCCCGAACAGTCGTAACCTGCGACAGGCAGCCAAAGAATGGCGGCCAGTCCTCCGGTTGGCTGATTCCCAGCACAACCCAGAGGATGGCTCCTCCGACATACTGCAGATTCATGAATGTGTACGGGATCATTCCCACAGTCACAGTCCGGTACAACTGACAGGCAAAGTTGGGATGCCGCGTGGTCAGCGTGCGGCTATCGACGGGGCCTCCATGGGCCGTCGTGTAGAAGTTGAGGATAGCCAGGTGGCTCAGCACCTCGGCCATGCAGAGCAACCGGATGAAGGTCAGCACACGATCTGCCAGAAACCGCCACTTCGCCGGACTCCTCCCTAAGGGTTCTGCTGAGATATTTGCGACCTGGTAGTTCCACCGAATGCCTCGCAGATTGAACCAAATAACAAACGCCCAGACGAGCTTGGAGAAACCGAAGGGCGCAAAGCTCATGGCCTCCTGTGCTGGGCGATCCACTCGCCAGAACGCCGCCTCTGGACCGGGACTGGGGGAAGTGAGCAGCTTTTCCAGCACGTTAAGGTAATGGGGCCATGCGAGGGAGAAGAATTGTGCCAGCTTGGGATCGTCTGTGAACCGGTTGACGTTCGCAAGGACGGCGAGGATGACGATAGCGCCTGAAAATACAGTCTTGCGGTTTCGGAAAGGTGGCGAGCTCAGCGCTGCCATCTGCACGAGAAAGAGCAGGATATGCGGCACAATGGAGCCATCGGCTGGGGTTAGCATGGCGTTGCGCTCATCGTACATTTTGGCCGAATGGAGCTTGTCGTTCGGAGCGTTCATGGCTGTAGCTTGATAGATTGGTAGATACCTCAAAGTACATCAAAACTTATAATAATGACTCTTGGTGACTTGTGGTTCACGATATATGCCTGTGGTGGTCGGTCAGTGCAGTTCGGGGGCCGATGCACGGAGCCGAGGTGCGAATATAAATATATTTCTACTACATATTTCCATAATACAAACACAACAAGCGGACTATCCTGTCACGAATATCACCGTCTAGTTCGAATCATTGATAATGTCTCCCTCCTCAACACCTACAGCCGATGTACTCATTATCGGGGGAGGATATGCTGGCTTGGCTGCAGCATCGACTCTCTACCGGGCCACTCACTCTACCATCGTCTTTGACTCTGGCCTATTTCGAGACGACAAGGCACCACACGTTCGACTGCTGCCCGGCTGGGATGGTACGGTATCCTCAAAGTACAGGCAAGCAGCCCGTGCAGAGCTGGAAAACACTGGTCTATGTTTCTTCGTCAATGCGCAAGTGACCACGATTGCAAAGCAGCAAGGACAGGACTACGAGTGGCGGGTGACAGCTAGCAATGGGCAAGAATACCACGGCCGGAAGGTGGTGCTCGCAACGGGAACGGACGAGATCTATCCTGATATTCCCGGATACAAGGACTGCTGGGTGACGGGAATCTTTCCGTGCATGTTCCAGTTCGGGTACGAAGAGCGAGGCTGCGCGTCCGCGGGGATCTTGGTCGTAGATAAATTGGCCTCGGTGCTTCCCCAGGTGGTAAAGCTGGCCGGCGATACACGCAAGTTCGCCCCCCAGGTTGTCCTGTATACCAACGGAAAGGAGAAAGTGACGGCACAGCTCCAGGAACTCATCAAGGAGGTTGACTACCTGTCGATTGAAGCTCGGAACATCCAGGGTTTACGCAAAGGGCCGGAGAGAGCGGAGGTTACGGTCGAACTGGAGGGTGGCGATGAGAGGAAAGAGGGATTTCTCGTGCATCAGCCATGGACTCAACTGCGAGGAACTCTGCCCGCGCAGCTGGGAGTCGAGACAACACCCATGGGCGATATCCGTGTGGAGCATCCGTTCCCGGCCACCAGCGTCCCTGGCGTCTACGCTGCTGGGGATTGTGCCTCTCCTTTCAAAAACGCTTCCATGGCCATTGCGGCAGGGGTGTGTGCAGGAAATGGTGTAGCACGCGAGCTCCCTGCAAGTATCTAAGCCGATCATGTTTCTACTCTTCACTGCTAGAAATTGAAATCGTCGTTTCCTGCATATATGTATCCGATAACCACCACAAATGATGTCTAGGCATGTCCTGAAATCGCCCTGGGCTGGTACAGTTCCTCCAGATACTTCTCTTCTTCCGTAGTCAAAGTCTTCTTACAGGCCGCAGCCACCTCATCAAGCATGTTCTCCAACCGCATGCCCACCACCGGACTGGTCACCCGCTTGTTCAGCCAGGCCAGCGCCACATCGACCATCATCCAGCCCTTCCGATTAGCCAGTTCCTCTACCCGGCGGATGATCTTGTGATCGGGGTCCTCACGCACACCGATATACCGCGACCCATTCACCAGCTCGTCCTGCGCTCGTCCCGTGGTGCCAGACAGACTATCCTGCAATCGACGGGCCAGAAAACCCCGGCACAGAGGGGCCCAAGGGATGATCCCTACCCCGGTCTGATCGCAGAATTTGTTCATCTCGCGCTCCTCTTCACGGTAGAGCAGACTGTAGTGGTTCTCCATGCAGATAAACTTGGTCCAGCCGTGGCGTTCCGCGCAAACCTGCATCTGGACAAACTGGTACGTCCACATGGAGCTGGCCCCGAGGTACCGCACTTTTCCTGCTCGCACGAGATCGTTGAGGGCTTCCATGGTCTCCTCGTATGGGACTCTGTCATCGCAGCGGTGGATCATCAGAACATCGATGTAGTCCGTTTGCAGGCGGTCGAGACTAGCCTGGACATTTCGAAAGATAGATTGACGAGAAAGACCTACACATCGCCGGTTAGAACGTTTCTCTCAGCACAGGAGAAGAGAGAGAGAGAGAGCATACCAGACTGATTGACGTATTCCTTCGTTCCCCTGAGTGGCCCTGCATATGCCATGGCATTATCGGCATGCTCTCCAACCGTACAGAATACTTTGGTGATGATCACCACTTTATGCCGCGGAATCTCATACTTCCTCAGCGCCTTGCCGATGATTTTCTCGCTGTCTCCGTTTGAAAATATATTCGCTGTATCCCAGGTGTTGATGCCCCGGTCCCATGCGGCCTTGAGCATTTTCATCGACTCCTCTTCCTCCAGCACCCAGTCCCACACCCAGTCCTTCCGGCCAAACCCCATACACCCCAGGATGGGGACGGAGACTTTGAGCCCGCTTTTGCCTAGCTGGCGGTAGGTGCATATGGTCTCGTTGACATTTTTCTGGTAGTGAAACGGGATCGCAGCTTCCATCGCCATGGTGACTGGAGTTACAATCGATGGTACGGTGTGTTTGAGTCGAGGGACAGATGCAGAGCAGCAGTACTTGAGTGAAAATGCAAGGTTTAAGAGTCTCGTTAATCTGTGAGTTCTTCTTTTTCAAGGAGGACATCGGGGTCCGAGACGGTGACCGGGCTCTTGAATACGAGATGAAGGGAATTGTCTATCTCAGAATCTTCCTCTATTCGTCATGCTGTCCATGTCCCAGGCTCGTCCTTACGACCACCCTTTGCTTCCCTCAAGATCCACCGATTCCTCTTGGTTACTATCAGAAACAGGAATGATGGATGGAGATGCACTATCTGCGTCAATTCCAAGCGCCCGCGCCTCCACAGTTGTAAACGTCCCAAACCGATCATCATGGTCCATCTCACCAAGCCCCCGAGGCGGAAAGACCACATTAAGAGCGCAATGGGTTACAAAGCTGATGCAGAACCCCAACACAAAGGCAATCTGGTAGAGGTACCCCACGTCGGTTTTTAAGGTAATCCGAGGCTGCACCGCATGTATAAAGCCAGGCATGAGAGGCGCAAAGCCGACAGCCCACGCCACGAACGCGCGCCAGTTCACCCCGTATACATAGTAGTATACTCCCTCGCGCTTGATACTATAGAGATCGGAGAGCTTGATGCGCTGCCGTCGTAGGACCCAGTAATCGGCCACCTGGATTCCGCAGATGGGCCCGAAGAATACGGTGAACCCGGAAATCACCATGAGGAAGATCGACGCGGTGGACAACAGTTCCCAGGGGCAGAAGGCCATTCCCAGCGCCAGTCCCAGATACGCGCCGCGCCGAATATTCAGGAAAGCCGGGAACAAACCGCAGAGGTCGATTCCCACCGAGTACGCATTATCGACTACCACCACTGCCAGTTGGCTGATGGTAAGGCCCAGTCCTGCAAATGCGGCCGCGGCTCTCGTCGAGGAGCGGTACTGGCCGTTCGTCAACCAGGTGAGAACGAGGACTGGCGGGTTCCAAATGGCTTCGCCGTAGATCTGCTGCGTGGCAGAGGACACAAGACAGCCAAACAGTGGCATGATGGTGCCGACTAGGATGAACGCCACGGCCTGTCCCCAGATCTGGTCGCGCTCTCGTCTGGCAAAGCGGGAAAAATCAGGCTGGCTCACTGTAGGGTTTTGTGGTCAGCGGGGGAGGCTCTTATCCTTGTTCTCTAGAAATGGTAAAGACGTACTCAAAGCTGGCGCCACTGTGCCAATTACAGCATTGATTCCTCCTAGCATTGACCAGCCCAACTGGGAAGATGTCATCGGTATACCGGGCTGAGAAAGCAACGGTCCAGCTCCATGCGCGGTGGCCAAAGCCCAGATCAGGATCGCGAGGATTGTGATCAGCGTCAGCATATTCATCACTGCCATGGCCTTTGGGGCGCGCTCAGGGCGCACGTAGATGAGCGGAACGCATAGGGCAAGGAAGACGATCCAGCTCACCAGCTGGGCCGTGGTGACATGAGAAGACTCCGGGATGGTGTTACGGAGGTGCAAATACGAGGGGAATATGGCGCTGAGCACGGCAGTAATACATAGGCCCCCGTTCCAGGACTGCACCGCAAATCCAACAAGTCCCAGGAGAATGCGGAGGAGGATCGCGCCGTATGAACCCTGCGAGCAATCAGTTGGTGCTGTTCGTTAGGGGGCGGTTGGAGCTTCTGTAACTGACTCTCATTCCCCAGACGATGCGAGAAAAGACAGGAAAGCCAATGTGCCATCGTCCACCGACTGCTCCATTCAAGATGGCAACGGTGGCAAGGAGAATCCGGCCAAGGATAATGGCCACCATCGCCTGCCATACAGAGAGACCGATGGCCACCAAGGACGAGCCCAGCTGGAAGTTACTCAAACCCATCATCCAGACGGCCCACCACCCCAGGTATGTCATACCGCTCCATCGTCGGCGAGAGGGTGGTAGTGGGCGAATGTCTTCGTTGATCCATGTATTTGCGGCCGTCATGGACGGGCCATGCAGGCGGCAGGAGGATATAATCCTATGCAAAATGCTGGCCTTCTTTTCCTCAGAAAGCATATTGTCCTCTTGGTCATCAATTAGATCGACGTTTTCCTTCCGTGCAGGGTTCACAGCAACAAACGAACGGGCATATCGTATTATAACAAGCCATGGAGATGCTATGTACGGAGTCCGAAATACGAAATAGCCCTTTTTGGCCGCTGTCGGTGGCCGATGTTAGCTATCCCACTATAATAACCTAAGCAAAAGCCGGGATAACCTAATAAAGAAGGTAGAATCTAGACCATAAACAAGCGCCATGGCGATTTCCTTTACAATTTGGAGTTTCAAGGGCTTGATTTTTGCTGCCGGGGGTAGCATCTTTGCCGGAGTAAGTATAATGAGCTCTTCCTCCTGTCAATTACCGATTAATTTAATATAATATTCAGATACTTTTCTTCATCGGAAAATGCGTCTACAACTTCTTCTTCCACCCCCTGGCGTCATATCCTGGTCCATGGCTCAGCCGCGCCACACGGTTGCATTATATCTATCACCAACTGGCCGGTGATCTCCCATACAAGACTCTCGACTGGCACAACACCTATGGCGAGGTCGTCCGGGTGGCTCCAGATGAGCTGTCTTACAATTCCAGTCGCGCTTATCACGATGTCCATGGTATGGGCTCAATTCCCGGGGGCTGAAAGCATGAAACTAACCACCGGCTCCAGTATGGCGAGACAACGATCTGCGCAGCGGTTTGGAGAAGGACAAGACATGGTATTCTCAGTCAATAAATTCCGTGCCTGTCATTGTAGGTATCCATCCATCCTGCTGATTCGAGTTTGCGTTCTGAGTTGCTTTGTCAGGTCACAGCAGAAAACAAAGATCACGGCCGATTGAGGGGAATCATGGTCCATGCCTTCTCCGACAGAGCGCTGGCCCGTCAGGAACCATTGATCACTTCCTACGTTGGGCTCCTCATTCGCCGTCTTCGCAAGCTTCCCATCGACCAGCCGATTGATATGGTTCCCTGGTTCACCAGCACGGCCATGGACGTCATTTTGGACCTGTCCTTTGGCAAGTCCGTCGGGTGTCTGGAGAACACGGTCAACGGAGAGCTGCATCCCTGGGTCCGGTTGACCAGCGGCCATGTCAAGCAGGGGCTGTATGTTCAAGCATGGCGCCGTCTGCCTGCCTTTATATCACGAAACGCTCTTGTCAATCTGGTGTTGGCTCGGATAGGACGGGTCTGGATGGAGCAGTTCCAGGTGACTAGGCGAATGGCTGGCGAGCGTATCGCTGCCGGCACGGGAAGAGAAGATTTCGGTAACTCTTTCTATATATATATCCACCCAGACACAGAGAACTAATTCTGATTTCATCTCTAGTCACCCACCTCCTCCGCGAAAACTCCGAAAAAGACGGCATGACAATCCCAGAGCTGGAAATCGCCTCCTCCATCTTCATGACAGCCGGCAGCGACACCAACGCCACCCTAATTTGCGGCTGTCTCTTCTATGCGCTACGAGACCCCATGATCTGGTCTCGGCTGGCAAACGAGATTCGCGGTTCTGTCACCCAAGAATCGGAGATGACTTTCACCCGTCTTCAGAAGCTACCCTTCCTCAACGCTGTCATTGAAGAAGCTCTGCGCATTTACGTCGTCGTTCCCACTACGTTCCCCCGACGGACTCCCGCAAGGGGCGCCACGATCTGTGGCCGCTTTGTCCCAGGTGACTACGCCGTGGGTGTGAACGGATATGCGGCCGCGCTGAGTGAGAAGAACTTTGCGCGCGCGAGTGAGTTCCATCCGGAGCGGTGGTTAGCAGAACCTGATCCCCGATTTGAACGAGACGACAAGAAGGCGCATCAGCCGTTCTCGACGGGGCCGAGGAATTGCCTGGGGAAGAGCATGGCGTTGGCTTTTGCGAGAAGTGTAATTGCTCGACTAGTGTGGAACTTTGATGTCCAGCTGGCACCAGACAGTCGGGATTGGGCTGCTAATCAGGATGTCTATGTCATGTTTGTCAAGCCACCGTTGATGTGTTGGTTGAAGCAGAGAAACAGTACCTAGGATAGCATGAACTAGTCTACAGCAATTCTACTGGCCAACCTTATACGCTTACGTATCATATCCAAGAGAAGAATGGCTTCACATCATCCTCGAGAGGCAATTCGTCAGCCCGTGTTGCAGCCTCATCCTCCACGGCCCGTAAAACCCGCAGAACATTGCCCCGACCACTCCAGCCAGCTCCTTTACACCCACTCCCCGACGGAGCAGGGCACTGATGAGATCTGGATACTTACTGACATCTTCCAGCCCCCTGATCCCCGACGGCATTCCATCAAAATCCGACCCCAGTCCGACATGCCGGTAGCCGATCAACTCGCCAATGTACTGGATATGATCGGCGACATCCTCAATGGTGGCGCGGTCCGGGTCGTCGCACCGCGTGTAGGACGGGTAGAAGCTAACCATGACGACTCCGTCGTTCCTTTTCAGTTTCCAGAGTATGTCGTCCGGTACATTCCGCTCATGTGGGCATAACGCGTAGGCGGAGGAATGCGAGAAGATGACAGGCGCGGTCGTCACGTCCAGGGCGGCGAGCATCGTCTCGTAGCTGACGTGCGCCAGATCCACGATCATTCCCAGGCGGTTCATCTCGCCGACTAGTATGCGTCCTGCCTCAGAAAGTCCGTTGTGGAGTGGTCGGGCCGGGGTGGCGCTGTCGGCGAAGGCATTGTGGCATTCGTGTGTCAGTGTGGCATATCGCACGCCTAAACTGTGGTATAGACGGAGAATGCTGGCACTGTTGGCGATCTGGTGGAGGCCTTCGATGCCCATGACGCTGGCGATACGGGTCGGCTGATTGCTGAATGTCTCCCATACGTCGGCGCTGGAGTGGACCAGTGCTAACATATCGGGCTCAGCGCGGATTAGCCGACTAACCAGGTCAATCTGTTGCAGTGTGTCTCGTTGTATCTCAAAATACGTCTCGTCAGAATAATCATTGGCTGCCTTTGGGCTGCGCGTCTGGTTGTCAGCTATTTGCTCGCTGGCGGAGGGGGGAAAAGCTCTACCATTCCACATAAACACTCCAGAATTGGCCTCGCAAACGGCCCTGAGCAAGACGGGGGAAATCCACCTGTCCGAAGAGTGGGCCATCGTATGTGAAGTTTCGTTGATAGATGCGATTCTGGTAGAACGCTCGGATCCAGATTGGAAAGTCATTATGCCCGTCTACACTGTCAGCCAACCACTCCACAGGTACAGGTAACAGATCTCGCCAGGGATTACCTATCAGAGGAGCCTGACGAAGGACATCTTCTACAGTTGGTGACTGCCGTAAGCAGACTCCGTTTGTAACGATTTGAGCCCCAAAGACAAGTGCAAGTACAACAGTTATGGCCAGCAATCTTATCCAACCGGGTCTGTGAGTCGACCGGAGAGTACGGATCTGTGATTCATTCCAGGGGTTCTTTTCAGTATCCATTACCAGCAGTTGATGGACGTGGTAAGTACTAGACCACTATCCTCATCTACTCAGTCTACTACACATAACTTCACAGGCAACATGGAGACAGCGATCCCAGCACCAGCGGACCGACCGGCCACCGAAACGGGTTACACGTGTCGGCATCCATCTGCTGCTTCGTCAAACAGAGCAAAGCACCGCACCTCGATGCTTTCGCGGGGAGGCGCGTCTGCAGGCGTTTCTGGGTGCTTGAACGCGGCATGAGGGCACACTGGAACAACCAAATCAGTGCTAGATCAGCTTTCTCCGGCAAGTGCCAGTCAGTCACTTAGAGAACGTACGCTTAGCTTCAACTCCCTCCTGATTATCCCAGATCTTAATCATGGTCACCTCATCCGTCCGTTGATGGTCCAAGTAGTACCACCGCTGCTCATCCGCGTGGCCAAACGTGACGGTCTGGCCGCGATAGTCGTCGGCTTTGTCAAGCAAATCCGTCGGATAGATCAGGTTTCGATCACAAGTGCGATAGTCCATCGTGGCGAGGGGCCAATCCCGTACGGGGCCGCGGAGAGGGCGCCAGATACTGCCGCCGAGTTCGTATCAGGGCCGTAGATTTTATTCTTTGCCACTCATCGCGGGAGACTTACTTGATCATAATCACCCGGTTCTTGAGGACCTCGATATGATCGGGGACGTTCTGCTGCAATCGGCGGAGAGCGCCTTTTGTCGATCTATGTCCGCCTCTCAGCCAAGTTTCGCTCTGCTACTCCCCTTGTTTACACTCACTGGTCACAGTGCACCTTGGGATCACAGCGTCAGTACCTCATCCTCGGCAACAGCTAAGAGACAAACGCACCATCGTTGCTGGTTGCTCCTTTCCTGTCGGGTTCTCATAAGTGCCCAATTCCGGACGTCGTTTGCGAGAGGTATGGTCAAAGATGATCACCCGGGAGGCACCCGTCTCCCTCTTGACGAGCTGCTCGATGTGGGAATAGTACACCTTGCGGATTTTCTCTGCGTCGTTGTTGTCGCGGAGAAGCTGCAGTATCTCCGGCGTTGCGCTTTCCGGGTCGTCCCTGTAGGCGAATCCATGCTGGTCAAGGGTGAAGCTGTCCTTTGTCGGCCGTGCATCCGTAATCTGAACTGGACAGTCGACCCATTCGAAGTTCATGTAGTCGTATCCCGGGGGGGCATTGGTCCTGATGAAGGGTACTCCCTTGTTCTGGGACCACGGTTCGATGAACCGCATGACTGAGGTGTATGTTGCCATGGTTGGGTAGTTTGTGACCGAAAAGATACTCTTTTTTTTTTGCTGCTCGGGAGATGTATAAGTGATAGATAGGATACGTTCGTGTCCATTATGGTTGCACTTATATGCTAGATACGTACATTGATCGGTCCCCGTTCACTGACCGGCTCCCGATTCCACTGAGTGGCACGATTTCAATCACTCTGCTCATAGCTCGTCTATTCCGCAGACTTCAGCATCGCCGCCTGCTCCTGCGTCATATCATGTCCAAATGTCTTTGCTCTGGCCATGATCTCCTGGATAGCCGGGCGGGCCAACATCCGCTCCGCCCACGCCTGAATATGCGGCCAGTCCTTGATATCCACACCGAGGAACGTAAACATCCACGGCATGGCGAAGGGAAAGTAGGACAGATCCGCTAGGGTCGGCCGATCCGGGAGGGCAATGTAGTTCTGTCCCTCCTTCGCAAGGCGCTTATTCAAAATGTCCCATTGCTTCAGAGTGTTTTCGTGCAGTTTCGCAATGGTCTTGGGCAGCTGGACCGGGTCCTTGCGAGTCGGGTAACCACGCAGAAAGTAGAGCCAGTATTTGGCAGTGGGACTGTGCATTTTTCAGCTACTCGTCAATGCCTGTTGTTGCCATACGAACTCACCCGATTCCCGCGGTCTGGTATGCCACCCAGGTGAAGACGGCGGCTCTCTCAGCGGCGGTGCGCCCTTTCCATTCTCCCTCGGCATCATATCGATCGGCCAAGTACTGAAGACAAGCGGTTCCCTCGAAGACATTGATCTGTTCGCCTGTTTCGGGGTCCTGGTCTTTGAGCGCGGGGACCATCCGCTCCGGATGGATTTTGTAGGCCCATTGGGAAGTGGTGTCGATGAGCGAGAGAACGTGCGGGATCTGGAGCTCTTTGGCTAGGATAAGGGGCTTGATGTAGTTAATGTAGGAGGTCTCGTCCGCTGGGACAAGCAGGTCAGCCTTTTTCTCTCATGTCTGATCGTTTGTCCTGCCTTTAATGATGTAGAGGACGACACGGTCATCAGCTGGGGCATCACCAATGATGACTTTGCCACGGTTCTGTTGGGATTGATCGGTCACAGTGTCGATTGCCATGTCTGCTCTTTATGACACGAATGGAACAGCTTCTGTTTAGTTTGATGAGAGATAACTGACGTCTCCTATTAGGTTGGTTGGTCTAGATTAAGTACGAGGAAGGCCCCGTCGCCTCGGTGACCGACTATTGCTCGGCTCCAGGCAATAGAATGGCTTACTTTTGTGAATTGGAGCAGAGTATAACGGTGGCTGTAGGACTAACACTCGAGTATACATCACGAATCTGTATCGACAGCCTTCTCTGTGTCCCTTTCTGGACTCGTCTTTAGTGTGCCCTGACTGCTCTTTGGAGGCCGCTGCAGAGCCACCAGCACTAGCCCTAGAAGTGCAAACGCCATTGCTCCCCACCACGTCGTGCGGAGCCCAGTTTCATACAGAGCGATTACTTGGCTTTTGGTCACGCCTGGGAAGGATTGCACAAAGGCCTTGCTAGCCCTGACATACGCTCCTCCGCCCTGCAGCATCCCGCGCTCTGACACCGGCACGTCATCCAGATGGTTGTCAACAGTGTGGTCGAAAATAATAGACGGGATGGTCATTCCCCAGACAAGCGCAAAACTGCGAATGAAATTAAAGAGCGCAGTCACCGTCGTCAGATCCGCCGGGTCAAACTGCGCCTGTATAGCGGGCAACAGCGTGGCGAGCAGTAGTCCGTTCCCTGCGGCGACGACGATCTGGAGCACGGCATGGACGGCGGTCGACGAGGAGGCTGAGAGCGTGGTGAATACACCGAGGCCAACAGCCATGAGGGAAAAGGCGAGCACGTTGATCAGGATCGCCAGCGGACCGGGGAGCAGGGACGCCACTATACCGCCAACAATGGAGAAGACTACCATGCCGACAATTGTGGGCATGAGATCGAATCCTGCTCGCTGCGGAGATAGCTCCAGGACAGCCTGGAAGTAAATGGTGAGGAAATAGTTGACCCACATGATGAGCATGCTCTGGATAAAATTCTGTGCTTGCAGGGAGACCGCTGAGAGCTTGCGCAGAAGTCGGAGGGGAATGAGTGGGTGTGCACAGAAGTAATGCTCATACACCGAGAATCCCACAAACCCGCAGAATCCAATCACCAGTGGTGCGATGATTCGAGCCGAGTCCCAGGGGTACATCTTTCCCCCCATCGTCAGGGGCAGCAGGATGGCGATACTGGCAGCGGGGAGCAGGAAATTACCCAGCCAGTCGAATCGGCGGGCTGTGGCTCGCAGGGAGGTCGCTGCATCTCGCTGCTCTGCCGTCCGTCGTCCAAGCATGGGAAACAAGAATACAATGGCGGCTCCGGCAATGGGGAGATTCATCCAGAAGATCCAGCGCCAGGTACTATGGTCGACGATCACTCCGCCAAAGACGGGGCCGAGCAATAGGCCCAGACACGACGTGGCCATCACCATGCCCAGCATCTTCGGCCGCTGTGGCAACGGCACGATATCGCTGATGACCAGCTCGGCCACCAGGGGAATAGCACCGCCTCCGATTCCTTGTATCAATCGTCCGACCAGAATTGTCGCCAGTGAGTGCGCGGCCCCGGCGACGGCGCTCCCGACAGCGAAGAAGACGAGGCTGCCCAGCATGATGGGTTTGCGGCCAAATACCTCGGCCAGCCAGCCCACGAGCGGTTGAAAGATCGTCGATGCCAATGTGTAGCTGTTTGTGACCCAGACGTATTGCGTCGTATCGAGCGAGCGGGAAATGTTCGGCAATGCCGTGACCACGATACTGCCTTCCATGGTCACAGCGAAGCCGCTGAGGCAGAGAGTCAGGAAAAGCACCCAGTATGGCCACCCCATGGGCTCCGGAGCAGTATCAGTTGAGTCGCTTCCCATAGGCGATGGAAGCTCATGCTTCTCATCACGAGATGTCTCGTCACCAGATGCGTGGTCCGCCATGATGCTACCTCACGCTCGTCGACACGATAAGGAAAAGTAATGTTCAACGTGCAGAAGAGTAGAGCTTCCCTTTCGAAAGAACGAAACCATAGTCTCATAAGTCAAGGGAGGAAAAGTCAAAGTGCGCTTGAAAAGTCACCGTGGAAGTTCCGAAGTGAACAGGGATCGGTGACCGATCCCTGTCTGATGATCTGCACAAACTAGTCCCAGCCTGATCATATGCAACAAGAACAGGAGGTGCTGTTTCTGTCTACTCATCTGTTATTGGCTATCTTATTTCGAGAGCTATATTCATTCGGTTTGGCTATTCAGTGTTTAGGAGTTAGCTACTGTCATGCACTCTCGTCTCCAGAGTCCCCCTCGTAGAAGCCATTCTCGAATGCACACTCACAACATATTCTACTATCCAAAATGCACATAATCTGTAGGTATAAATTAAATCAGCTAGCACTGAGTTTTTGAGACTCATACACCGTTCAGCTGAACATTGTCGGGCCGCATGTCAATAGCGCAGGGCCACGCATTCCGCAAGGGATAGATGCCCTCAATCCTCCAGCCACTCTGCTTCGCCAAATCCCTCCATGAAGCTTCTGTCCGTTCCAGCCCGTTGGCAGCTATCATCATGTTCAAGTCGGCATACCGCGAGAGACGCGAAGAGCGCCCATCCGCCCTAATGCAGTCCATAACAATGAGCCGACTTGTCTCCCCAGGAACAATGGCTTTCCGAATATTGCGCAAGATCGCCAGGGCCTCGGGGTCTCTCCAGTCATGGAGAGTCCATTTTATCGTGTAGACTCGGGACGGAGGGATGTTCTTGAAGAAGTCCCCTCCGATGAGATTCCCCTGGGGCACTTGGTCAGCCAGATCGGCAAACTGTCCATCTGGAGCATGGAAGAAAAGGGTGGAGTGCTCGATAACATGCGGCAGGTCGTAGATGCCGCCCTTCATTGTCGGATGCGCTCGTAGGAGCAGCGCGATCAGAGAGCCGCCGCCCCCGCCGATATCGATGACAGTTTCCTTGGCCACCTCTTCCCATGGATAGTCGGCCAGGATACCAGGTGCTTGAGCAGTGGTACCAGCGCCCAGGGTGCGATGCAGCTGAGGCACCCAGCCTTGCTCGTTGAAGTAGGTGAACATATCCTTGTCGGTATCGTAGTTGATCTGTGCTGGCGAGCGTGTGGTGTCCTTGCATACGGATTGGGGAATTCCTCGGGCCATGTCGTAGAACTGGTTGCCGTAAAGGTCCACCCAGTTATGCCATTGCATCCAGTGATCGCGCAGCAGGAGCGTGGAAGTGTGATTATTTGCGTATGTCACCATAGCCGGGTCACGCTCGAAGATGCCGTTGTTCTGCAAAACATTCATGATCTGTTCCAGCCGGTCTGCACGCGCACCGCTCTCCTCGGCTAGCTTATTTATTGTCAACGGGCCCTTGTCGCGGAGGATATCAGCGATTTTGAGCTCTACAGCTGCACAGAGACATTTTGTGCTCATGTAGCCTCATGTTGAATTCCAGTTAGTGAGTTGTTCTTTCAGGAATTTGGCTCTCAGCTTACCGAGGAAATGGTCAGCGAGAACAAGTGGACCAGGCTCGAGCATCTGCTCAATTGAGTGTAAAAGATCAATAGTCCTGGCCGACAGAGTGCTCAACTCCTTGTCCGGGAGCACTCCACGTTGCCGGTTATGGAGACGTGAATGAAGCTCGTCACGGAGCTTACCCCGGAGGAGATCGTGGACAGAGTCCAGATGGCCATTCAGGCTTTCCAGGACATATTCCATAGTTAACGTACGTCGGCCGAGTAATACAGGTGCGAGGCTTGCAAGCATATCGGGGTCATCTTAGTACATCTACAGCTTTAAATATACCTCTACAGCTGGGTACAAGGGTTAAGCAGCCGTCGGGGCCCGATATTTTCTTTGATGGATATTCTCGATCCCCGATTATACCTACACTGAAAATGCTTGTAATGAGAGATCAAATTCCTAAACCGGGCTTGATGCAACGCGATCGCTCTACTGGGCCGATGGAGGCCGCACGCCCAGGGCTAATGCCAGCCGATTCAGACCCTCAAGCAGCACTTCTGGCTTGACTGCAAATGTAATTCGCACCCATCCCTTCTCCGACTCAATGCCATGGTAGGCCTGTCCTGCGCTTACCAGCACGCCTGCCGCTTTGCACCGTAGAACCAGCTCCTTCTCCTCGTCCCAGCTCGTAACTGTTTTGCCCAATCGGGCAAAAACAAAGATTCCTGCATTGGCTGGGATGTATGCGAATCCGTTTTCCTTCATCCACCCAGTGAGTATGGAGTAAGCGTGTGACAGCCTCTCCCTGTTGAGTCGCATCAACCGGGGAGTAAGAGGGGAGCACAGCAGATTCTGGGTGAAAATGGCTGCAAGTGAGGAAGTCTGTGTGTTCGACGCTAGGGAGACTCCAACAATTACCTTGGGGTTGCGTTGGGAGACAGTGCATCCCTGTGGCATTCCATCAGAGTCAGCTGGCAGAGGCATACTGGGGCAAAGAACGTACCAGTCGAATTCCACTGGACCCAAAATCCTTGCTTATGCTCCAGATGACGTGTACACGATGCGGAGCGCAGTCTAATGACGCTGGATTCAGGGATAACGCCGAGACGAAGGGAGGGAGGCCCTTTGAGTCGGCAGAGTCGAATATGCTCAGAGCGTATACTTCGTCCGATATCAGGTGGAGATCATGTCTCTCGCAGAACTGCAGACAAGCCTCGATAACCGCGCGAGGATAGCATTGTGCGAATGGATTGTGAGGGTTTGTCAGGACGAGGGCTTTTACTGGTGAAGTGGCGTTTTTGATAGCCTCCTCTAACGCGACCAATAACTCCAAAGAGAAGGTCCTCGCAAAGCCGCTGCAGTTCACTGGTAGTGGTGTGACAGATGCTCGAACGCGGAATTGAAAGTCGAATCCGTCTGAAATATAGGAAATAAGTATGACTCCAGAGACACATCGACAACGGTCTACTTTGTAACTTACTCCAATACGGTGCTGGAACAAGGACTGCGTCTCCGGGGTCGCAGATCGTGTAGAGTAATGCATCTAAACAACTGGCTGCCCCCGGAGCCGTGGCAATATGTGCGGCTTGTACGGGCTCATGTGGGTCAAAATGCTCGTTCAGGAAGTTTGCGAGGCCATCGACCATGCTGGGATCTCCAGAGAAACCATTGGGATAGGACAGATGCTGCAGCAGGATGATATCAGCCTTGGCTGCTAAACTGGTTTTGGGACACTCCTCACGTTGGTGGTGAGGTCCGCCTGGATACTACTCCTGCAGATATCGATCAATTCGTCGCGGATAAGCCAGTTTTCTGCAGTCGATAGGTCAATATTGGGATTGTCTGCGCGGGTTCTCTCAGCTACGGCGTCCTTGATCTTGGGCATGATAGCCTCGACCACCGCATGAGAGCGAACCGAGATTCCATTGTTCTGCGGCCGGATCATTGTGTAGATGCTCAGATGTAGTCATTCAAACTGTAATTCAAGCACGTTTACTGGACTAGAAATAGAGCACGTCAAATTCAGATATACTATATGTAGCATCTCGGACCCCGCTATGCTCGGTGACCCCGGTGTTGATGCCCAGGCATCGCCCGCCGAGAGAATCAGTCTTTCTGGCCCCGTTTTACACAGTAAAGGTGGAAGTCTGGATGGGTAATCCAAGACTCTTGATCTCGGGTCCAATCGCCCTCTTCCATTAACGACAGGTTATACTGCAGGAGAAGGTATACCAACGTAGTCCGAATCACGGCATCCGCCGCATACTTGCCCATACACCTAGAAGATGAACGGGCAAATCAGCAACGCCAAAAAGAGGCCACGTAGATGGAAAACTCACTGTCGAGGCCCAAAGCCGAATCTCCAGAATGAATACCTCAACTCCACATTCTTACGGTCAAGAAACCGTTCCGGACGGTAGGTCTCGTTATCTGGAGCCCAGTAGGGACTGCGAATATTGAGAGCATAGGCATCAACAATAAAATCCGTCCTGGCCGGGATGCGGAATCCTCCGACTACCCGCTCTGACGGTGCGGACTGGGGAACCGAGAACGCCGCGAGTGGCTTCATACGGCTGGATTCGAGAATACATGCTTGTAGGTAGGTTGACTGGCTTTGAAGATACTTATTCAGGCTCCCTGATCCTGTCGCTTCGGTGATTTCCTCTCGAAGCTTCCTCTGGCAATCCGGGTGCGCGGCCAAAAACACAAGGTTCCACGAGAGGCCGCCGGTAGTGACGTCGAGGTTGGCAAATAGGGCCTCATCCAGCGTTTGCAGGAGCTGATCTTCACTAATCTCCCTTCGATCGACGGCATCGTACATCTTTGCGATTGGAGCGGGTTTCTCGGCCCTTCGTGCCTGTGCCACTACGTCCCGGTTGAATTGTCGCCAGCGGCTCTGGAAATTCTTCAACTCCCGATTTGCCTGCGTAGGCAGATACCGGGACCAGCTGAACCGCGCAAGTCCACCACGGATTGCATGCTTCATGAGATTCTCCCGCAGTGGAGCGAGCCGCTTCAGCTCCTGGACCAGGTGCCACGGCAAGCGTCCGTAGAACAACTCGCAGACCACCCAGAAAGGTAGCATCTTCAGGTCATGCGCGGGGTGAATTAGACCTCTGGCCAGGGATCCAGTGTCGTCAAGCTCCAGCTCCTGAAAGAAGGAGCGCACGATCTCTTGAATCCGGTCGGTATGAGCCACACACGCCGGGTACAAGAAGGGGGGTTGGGTGACTGCTCGAACCGATTGCCACTGTGGTGGGCTGATCAGACCCACGCATTTTCCTAGTAGCTCTCCCAGTAGATATCCGGAGTTGTTATTCACCGCTTTGATATGTTGGTCAGAATCGAAAAAGGCCGGTTGGAGATGCTCCGGGCGTGTGAGGACACTTTACATGCGACCTCAGCTCTCTTCCTTCATCTGTCTTGCGCTTGTACAAAGACTTACACCTCAGGCTTGGTTCCACTCCAAATCCGGTAGATACTTCCGAAAGCTTTCTCCCAGCGCGGACTGTTCTCAATCCCTTGTAGGAATTTGGCCGTGTCTCCTTGCCCATTAGGCCAGCGATATGCACAAGAGGGTAAGTCCTTTGTGCCGTCTGCGCTTTTGATGGGATAGCACCACGACAAGTACACCTATACATGTTAACCATCTGTTGCCTTTCTCTTTGGAGGAACTAACATTGATCGGTGCGGAAAGCACATTGAGTAAAGGCTGTGGGAGGATCCCTGGGTATGCCGCCTCCAGCACAGCAATACCCAAGAAGAAGCCCAAAAAGAGTCTGACAACGGCCAGACCCAACAAATGGCCTAGAATCTCAGAAATCATGATACTCGCCTGAATGATCCCAGTACGGTGGTGGTAGCTCGTCTACAAAGAGTAGTTTCGGGTTCCTCGTCAGGGAGCTCTGGAAGAGCATTCCCTTTCCCGGCTCATCGATGGGACCGAAACTATGTCCACGAAGCTTGGAGAGGGGCCGAGTAGCCCCTCGGCCTCCGAAAGGGCTTTTATACTCTGAGGTGTACCGGTATATATTGATACGTACGTTGTGACACCCCGATCACTGCCGGGCTTTGTGGAGGACAAATCCCTCTTCGGATAAATAGTACAATTTACAGTCAGTTACACATTACCAAGCCTCTTTGCCAATGCGTCAGCCAGTTATGGAAAAGCTCTTTGACGTTCTCATCGTCGGCGGCGGCCCGGCAGGCCTGTCCACCGCACTAGGTCTCGCCCGCCAACTTCACACGGCCGTGATATTCGACTCCAACAAGTACCGTAACGATGCCGCAAGCCGGATGCACAATGTGACCACGTGGGACCATCAATCTCCCGCTGACTTCCGCGCCGTGGCCAGGAGAGAATTGCTGAACCGCTATAACACCATCCAGATCCAGAACACCGACATCAAAGAGGTCCGTCAGACCGGTAACGGCACCTTTGAGGCGATCGATGCCGCTGGCCAGGTCTGGGAGGGACGTAAATTGGTCCTCGCCGTCGGCGTCCGGGATATACCTCCTGATATTGAGGGGTATGCCGCGGCTTGGGGTCAGGGAATGTAAGTCTCGCTACCTGGACGGACTGTTGTTCCATTGTAGGGATGTGCAATGACCTTTGCCATAGATATCACTGTCTTTTCTGCCATGGCTGGGAAGAACGTGGGCAGGAATCGGTCGGCGTGCTCGCCATTGGCGACTGCGCTGACATGGGCCCGGCCATGCACCTTGCTCGGATGGCACGACGACTGTCGGAGAAGGTCACAGTGTATACGGATGGCGCCGTAGAACTGTCTCAGACCCTTAACGAGCCCTTGAAGCGCGAGGGGTTTGAGCTCGTCACAACACCGATTGCCAGGATCAATATTGAATCGGGGCACGAGGGTGTCACAGTTGACCTGCACGACGGAAGTACTCGCAAGGAGGCTTTCTTGGTAAGTCCTCCCGTCCTATCTTGTTATGATACACCCACTCATCAATCTGAAGGTCCACAAGCCCATATCAGAGGTGAACGGTCCCTTTGCTCAGCAGCTCTCTCTCCAGCTCACGCAGGGCGGCGATATCTCGGTCAAGCCTCCTTTCTACGAGACGACCAGCGTGCCAGGAGTCTTTGCTGTAGGGGACTGTGGATCTGTAGGGAAGGCTGTTGCGCAGGCCACGTCCACCGGCTTGTGGTGTGCGTCAGGTTTGGTGGCTCAACTGCAGTCGCCTGTCGCAAAAGCATGACTTCGTGGGGCATAGGTTCTTCAATTAGATCACAATAGCAGTGAACTTCAATAACCGGAAATGGAAATCTAGGAGAGAGCATTATCGGACACCGAGTGCCATCTTAGCAATAGCATTGTAGCTATACAGTCTCACACTAACGACTAAGTAATCCCCGCTCCATCTACCAGTACGATACGTTCTTGCCATAAACCTGACCTGCGTTGTCCATGTCCAAGGACACAGGATAAGTCAAACGTAATTCATGTTCACTTTTTTTGATTGCATGAAACCAATACGCCTATTTCTCTAGCTCAGAAACGACCACAACCACCTAATCTACTCCCGGAGGTGATATCGCTAATTGTACCTCAAGTTTCTGCTCTCCGTTTGATGCGGATCTTCTGCTCAGGATTAGGCACCAGCTGGCCCTCAATGCACAGATTCGGAGGTCTCTCTGTGACATTGTCTTCCCATTCAACCAGGTAGTCTAGCATGAGACGGCAAAATACCAGCTTCACCTTACGAACAGCGTAGAAGCGGCCCACGCAAGCGTGCTTTCCGTAGCCAAATCTGCCAATGGTCAGAGAGAATTTTTGAAGAAGAGCCAGAGAATGGGCTTACGCAAGGTTCGTCTTGGTTACTGTTGCCGAATTATACAGCTGCTCGCGGGAATCAGACGACGACTCCTTCTGACTTGCCAGGCGTGCAAATCTGAACCCATCAAACTGATATGGGTTGTCGAAGTTGGCGCTATCGCACATAATGGCGCGTGAGGGGAAGGCAATCCGCGCGCCAACAGGCAATGTGGTTCCGTCGTGGAACTGGAAGGGCTTTCCCATGACGGTTCGTGCGGCCGTTACTAAATTTCCTAGTTTAGTTTTGTGCCGAGAACGCCTTGATAAGTGTACATACCAGCGCCGTTCGGATAGAGGCGGTTTGTCTCTCGCAGGAAGCTGTCGACGAGGGGGATGTTGTTCAGCATCTTGTCGGTCCAGCCATGCTCGGCAACGGCGCTGCGGATTTCCTCCCTCATCGACTCCAGATATTCCGGGTACATGAGGACCTGATAGACCATTTGTGTCAGCAGCCCTCCGGGTGCGCCGCTGCCGGCCCAGAGATTCTGAAGGATCTGATGGGCCATTCGCTCCGGTGTCCTTTCCTTGTCCGATGGTCTTGCCAGCTCAATCGTGAATTGAACCATGTCGAATGGCTTGGGGCCAGCGGGGTCGCGCTTCATCTCCTCAAGGCGCTTTTCGATCACGGGGACCAAGAGACGAATTAACTGGTTCAATGTCCTGCGGTGACCGAACGAGCCGATCCAAGAGACCATCTTGCGGAGTGGTCCCAGCGAGAGAGTCGAGAGCATGACGCCGTTCATGAACACGGATTCTGAGAACTTCATGGACAGCTTGATATACTCGGGATCGCGACAGATTTCCTCCCCGATCAGGATCCGACTGGTCACGCGGTGCATCAATGTTGAACACATCTGAAGCGCATTGTACGATTTCCAATCTAGCCATTGTGTTAGGACGAAGAGAATCAGCCAGGAGTCACAAGTCACGGACCCTTTGCGTCACCCAGCTCTGCAGGGAATGTGTGGTCACATTCATCAACCAGATATGACATCGCCTTTGCTATCCATCAATCAGACGATGCCTGTTTGACCGAGTGGGAAGGGTGGCCACAAACGTAATTGGGGATTCAGCCGTCTTTTGACCGCATCAATCATTACGTTGGTGCTGTACAGGTCTCCAACCGACGCTTGAAGATGGAAAGCCTAGAAAATCTCTTAGATTCAAGTCGTTCCGAGTGGAAGGCCTCAATTACATCGCTCAGGCTCTGGAAGAAACTCAGGCTATCGAAATCCGCCTTGCGAAGGTCGTCAAGATACTTGGCCGGCATGAAAAGGCAGTCTAGCCCCCACCAGTTGATGACAAAAGGCTTTTCTAGGGCTTTATTGACCTGTTCGTATCAGTATTAACTGACGAGGCCAAAGAAGAGAGAGTATCTACCTGCAGGTAGCCCTGCTCGACAAGTTCATCAATGTGCCATCGTATCGACTTCTGCCCTGCCAGCAGCGATAATATGCGAGACTTTCCCAGCCGATGTGCTTTATATATCCGCTGAGGAGAGAAGAGAAGGGATAGGAATAGGAATGCCAGGAAGCCCGCAGCTATGGGGAGATATGCGGGTACTCTCTCTAGGACGGTTGAGGTAAAGACTGCCATGGTGTTCTGCCAGTGACGACGTGTGCTGTCCTTAGATCTGTATTCGGAGAAACAGAGAAGGTGGACTATGTCGTGCCCTGCATATATTTATCTTTAACATTGGTCTGAATGTCCGATGTTCCTCCTAGTCAAAACCAACAGGCTAAGATGATGATCGGGGACCGATCTCGACTCCGACACGCCGAATGGACTGGGATTCGGTGATAGTCAATAAGCAGTGGTCTGATTGATCCCATATCATACTGAAACAATACCGTGAATTGCTGATCGTGGATT
This sequence comes from Aspergillus novofumigatus IBT 16806, assembly GCF_002847465.1. Taxonomy (NCBI): domain Eukaryota; kingdom Fungi; phylum Ascomycota; class Eurotiomycetes; order Eurotiales; family Aspergillaceae; genus Aspergillus; species Aspergillus novofumigatus. Next base: position 18,363 of record NW_020194288.1, on the reverse strand, counting down.
TATACTTGGATAAATGATCAAGTGTTCATAGCCCACACTTTCATCGCCATGGACAAGCTACTTCTCCCCCTTGCAGTAAGTGAGTATGAAACGTATCAGCCACTTCTAACCAAAACCTTAGGTGTCGGGTACAATCTCGGGATGCCTCACTTTTACCAGGTTTACTCTTTCTTTTTATGCTATCTACCGACTGCTACGGCTCATCCGGCATAGAGTCGCCTACAGGGAGTTTTATCGCCTGCCTGTCTTGGGCGAGAGAGATGGTACCGACCTTCGAGCCGCCATGGAGGAGGGGACCAGGAAAGTAGGAAAGATCGGACTGATTATTCGTGTAGCCAAGAGACTAGTCCTACTGACAATTGGATAGTTCCCCGATCGTCCGTTTGTCTTGTCACTTCTTGATCCCACTGTGATTCTCCCTCATCGTGTCATCAATGAGGTCAAGTCACTACCCGAGACCCGAGTCTCCATAGAAGCCAACAATCATCGCCGTTTTTTCGGGGAATATACTCTCATGGGCACCAGGTCAGACGAGCTGGTAGCTTCAGTCAAGCAGAACCTAACTCGCAATGTTGGTGCTTTAATCCCTGAACTGATAGAGGAAATCGCCCACGCCACAGACACGGTCATTGACGTTTCCCCCCGGTCGCCCAGCGTGACACTTCCGGTCTACAACACGATGCTCAGGTATATCGCGCTGCTGACCGGACGCACCGTCGTGGGACTCCCTCTTAGTCGCAGCGAAGAGTGGGTGAGCTCCTCGATCAACTATGCGGTTGAGAGTATGGAAGCTGGACATCAGCTTCGGGCCTACCCGGCTGCAATCCGTAAATGGCTGGGCCCGTTCCTCCCTAGAGTCCGAAAAGTACAAGAACACCAGCTTCGCATTTGTCGAATGTTAAAGGGACTGCTGGCTGAACAACAGAGGTCTTTCAACCCTAAGGAGAGCCTGGACGGTGAACGCGGCCGCCTAGCGTCGTGGCTCCTCGAACACTATGACTCCCCGTCCGAGGTCCCGGAGCAAGTGCTCTGTAAGGACCACATCCTAGCCCTGTTTGCTGGGATACATATTGCTACAAATGCGGTGACCCAGGTTCTCATCGATCTGGCCGCGCGGCCTGAGTATCAGGCGCCACTGCTGGAAGAAATCGAGTCCGTATTGGGCGAAGCAGACGGGAGACGGGATACTACATTGGCAGATATCGCCAGGATGGGCAAGCTCGACAGTTTCATCAAGGAGTCGCTCTATGTCAATCCACCTGGCGGAGTAGGTCAGTGTTTCTTCCCTCTCTTTGCCAGCTCCGATCCCCCGTTCATGGCAATCTTCCTTTCTAGTCACCCTTATGCGTGAGACAACAGCATCTTTGCGGCCATCGTGTGGTCCTCTCCTGCCCAAAGGAACCTTGATCGCATTCGCCAACAATCGCTTTGATATGTCTACCGTGCCATCACACAACCCAGACGATTTCGACGGCTTCCGTCATGCTCGACTGAGAAATACTGGGACCGGTGAATCAAAATACCAACTTCTTACGCCCAGTTCGGAGTCTCTGACATGGGGTATGGGGTCCATGCATGTCCTGGACGGTTGTTTGCAGCCACGGAGATTAAACTGATCGTGATTCATCTCCTCTCGCGATTCCAGCTTCGGCTAGGGAGCCATAGGAACAGGCCGCCTAGTAGCTCCTATGACTTTCAGATCATGCCGGATCCAAAAGCAATGATTACATTCACGTCAAGGTTGGCGCAGAAGGACTCATGATGGGGAGTTTAGTTGAACGATGAATATTGTGCGTGCTTTTCATAAAGAGAGCCAACATTGTCTGTACCAGAAATTCAATGAGCGATGCGTTTTGCGTCTCCTGAGGAGAGGGGAGATGACGTCGTTAGGGGAACGACAGGGCATATATTATATGGCAGTGGAGGATAAAGATGGGACACGGTGAGACTAGAGGATGTTTACAGTTATATAAGACTTGGCTAATAATTGTTGGTCATCCATTGTCCACATACTTTCGGTACCTCTGTGCACAAGCCAGAATATCTTTTACGGCGTACATTTTAGGCTTAGCAGTCTCTGACTGATAATTCTGGAGGCCTCCAGCGGTGATCCCGGACTGAGGCCGAATCGGTCCCCGAGGAAATAGCTTTACTTCGAGCTGAATATTTGCCCTTGGCGGCCAGTTGGCAGAGCCACCTGGATGAAACCCACTACATCTACGAATTTCCCGTTGCTGGTGGCTCGGGTACATCCTAATCCCAACGATTTTCACCTCGACGCACGATGCAGCAACCAAATGGAGCCTCTTTGGATGAGGAGATTGTCGGCCTTGTTGATAGAATATGCCAAATTAAACAAGACCTACTAGCCGTGAATAACCATGCAGCAGGCAGTCATGACTTTCAGAGGAAGGAGATACTGAAGGAACTGCGACTGGAAGCGCATCGACTCATGCTTGCCGCACAGGAGCCGCAGGAAGCATTTTGGGAGCTCATTCGCAGGGTGAGTGGCGCATAGGGAGATAGAAATGTAATGCTAGCTAACGTTTACTCCAGTGTTCCATATTGTCTCCCATCAAGGTGGCACAGGACATTGGAGTGTTTCGCTATCTGCAAAACCAATCTAGTGCCACGGCGAAGGAGTTGGCAGCAGCTTCAGGGGCCGAGGAGTCTCTCATAGGTTCGTTTTGACCAAAAAACAACACGGCTGGAGACAAGTAATTGCCTCTGTTGACCACCAGCTTCTTAGTACGGGTCCTCCGCCCCTTAGTTGCCGATCATCTGTTATCGGAAATAGAAGGCGGCGCATACGCAGTCAGCAGGCAGGGGAGTATCTTTGCAGTGCCAGCCTATGAGGAGGCCACCAGCTTTGCGTATGCGGCTTGACCGCCACCGGCTGTTCGCTTCCGGGAATAGTTGTGCTAACGAATAAGCAGTATTGAGTTTCTGCCGGTTGTACTGTTCAACCCCTCCTTCTTCCGTCAATACGGACACCGAGAACCTCGTTCTCATGATGACTTCAGTACGCCCTTGGCGGCATACTTCCAGAAGCCCGGGTATGGGTTCTTTGATTACCTGCGGGACCGTCCCAGCATCCAACAGCTCTTCATCGCGTCGATGAAGGCGCATCCAAGAAAGACTAATCTCTCCTGCTCAGTGTATGATTACCAAGCCCAGTTGAGACTGGTAGACGATGACCCGTCGAGCGTTGCAATCGTGGATGTCGGTGGAAGCCGAGGCGAGCTTCTCCAGGAGATCCGCTCTCGTTACCCCCAACTGAAAGGGCGGATGATAGTGCAGGATCTGGCGTCTACATTTCAATCCATGTCGGATTCGCCGGCTGGAGTGGAGTTGATGGTTCATGATATCTTCATAGAGCAGCCGGTTAAAGGTACGTCTCCCTGTCGTGTGGCTTCTGGATGCTGACCCCAGTCTCCCATTTTTCTAAAGGAGCGGCTGCCTATCACTTAAAGAGGATTCTGCATGACTGGAGCGATGATAAGTCTCGGATCATTCTGAGGCACTTGGTGTCCGCGATGGATGCAAAGCGGTCCAAAATCCTAATCATGGATGCAGTCAGTCTGCCTGGGAATATGCCTTAAGGAACCAAGTACTGATTGAGGGTACTGACAGGTGTTGCCTTCGACGAATCTCACCCTATCCGAGGCCATGAGTGATCATTCCATGTTGACCTTTGGAGGCAAGGAACGCAGCGAGAACGAATGGAAGGAGTTGTTGTCGAGTGTCGGGCTGGAGATCCTCCAAATCTATCGCGGACCCGAGCCAGAGGCACTGCTTGAGTGTCGGAAAGTTGAGACTTTGATCTGATAACATGGCCATTTAGAAAGAGCACTCTGTTTTAGTTTCCTCTCTGCCTGACCTTGAGTAGAAATACTAAGGACAAGAAAAGCATCCCCTGGAGCATACTATTGCAGTACTTGATTTCGGCCCAAGGCTGAGGCTCCTCTCCAGTGGAGAATGTTCATGGCACATACCGCAGTTTATGAATACCTCTAATTCAACGATGTTCCGTTGCGCATTACTGATTTTCAATAATTCGGAGAGCATCCGCACTGCTGTTGGTTATGTCTTCCCAGTCGAGGTTGACTTATAGCGACGCCTTTTCAGTAGCCAGATGGGGCCTCTGCCTGGATCCTGCAGGCTGATCACTTTCTGATTATTTGGCAAAGCAAAAATGCAGCGAAGTAAAATATCCTCTGCCACTTTAGAGGTATTTAGGTGGCAAATTTTAGTAAAAGTAAATGCTCCGAAACATTGGCAGCCTAGCTTAACCATCTTAGGCAGTAAATTTGGCCAAGAACCCCTAGCTCATCTCAAAGTGTCCGGATCTTAACCTTACAAAGGTGGGTAACCTAGCCATCTTCGGCAGTAAATTTGGCCAAGACGTCCTGGTCCATGTAAAGGTCGCGTAGAGGTCAAATTTCCAACCTCAATTTTTAGGTTGTGGTTTTGAGCAAGGCAAAGATGCGGCGGGTATTTCTGTTTTACAGATATCACAGGACCCGTATGTATCATTTAAGAAACAATTGGAATGGAGAATATATCGAAGAAAATGAGAACCTCCTTCACAGGAAATACTTCAGATACTTCCCCCACATAGCTCCACCCTCTTCGCTATGTACATACGCCAGAAAACTATGAACATAGTTAAACAATGTCTATATACTGCGTAATCCCAATTGTAGAGATACTCTGTGCTACTGCTCACAGTCTGGCCTTGTGCATGGGCGAACCAAAAGAAGGAATTTGAAGAAGTTCAAAAAAGCGAGTCCCGTGTAGGTGACAGGAACATAATAAGCTCCACGACGAATCCACCATAGAGCCACACGGGCAGCCCAATCTGGCGAAACAATTGCTTTTCCCATGGGCGATTCAAAGGCCGCAGGTACGATGTGACGGTAAATTACCCGAGGATCGTCATATAGGGCTCGAGCATAAGGTAGGAACGCCCGCTTTGAGGCGGAGTATCGTTGCATTTCTGGATTTCCCCATGCAGGGTGAACTTCGATCTCGCTGCCTACATACCATATCTCCGGGGCTGTCTTGGTCTGGCGAGTATTGTCAACAGCTTTGCGTCCGAGGAAGAGTTCGATGAGGCGGATGGTCGACTTGCAATTAGCATCCATGGCATCCCTCCCTTTGGTACCATGTGCTAAGATAAGGATATCAGATTTTTCCATAAAGTGGCTGACTCCAGAGACGTCATGATGAGTCCGGTCTTTTCCGAACTGTAACTTCTTAATATCCATCACCCCTTCAGACAGGAGCTGTTTCTCTATTGCGCACCCAAACGCACCCGATCCGCCTGTGAGGATGACCCTTTTGCCCCGCAGAGAGTATGCAGTTCCCGCTACCCAGTCAAATGCTTTGACCATCGAGCCCATGTATCGCTCGGGATAGACGTGGTGTAAGGCATGGTACTCGGGTCCGACAAAAAGCCAGCTATGGTCTTTAGGCACGGTGTCGAAGGCGATATGATTCGAGTCTCGACCGCTCATGGCAATGACAACAAGAGTTCGTATAATCTCGAATCCGGACGCCACGAGTAGAGGCGCTGTATCAATGGTTTGTTTGTTATGTGCCATCAAGTGCCGGGCAAGAAGCCATCCTGCTATGCTTCCAAGAACTTTGCAGAGCATTTCAAGAGGTAATGCAATCCAGGAATTCTGTCGTGAGTACCGGTGGTTGAACTTCAGCGAGCGGTTGTAGTAGAGATGATGAAATTGGTGGCAGTATGAAAGCCAACGAAGGAATCTCCATTGTGATCTGGACCATTTGTGGAGGAGCCAATGGATGGTATCAAAGACTAACGAGCCCGTTAGATAGAGGTAAGAGAAAGACACCACGAATGCAAGGAGAGACATGGCTAACTCGCGTCCGAATGGCTATAAGATTGACTCGTCTCTTGAGGCATCCCGGGCACTTAATATAAACAAGACAAGTACGACAGATAGACGCAAGCCAGATAGCTTTCATTTCACAGTCTCCTGAGACATTAGCACTGCCACAAGGTATACTCAATACTAGGATACCTATCCACACCAAAGAACCCACAGCTCTGAGACAAGGGTTTACTTGAACGGAAAGTGTAGGGACCAGGCTTAACATACTTTGGTGGAGCTTGATTTTCAAGGTTAGGCGGAATTAACCCTATTACAGCAGGAACTTCTGGCATGGCGTTCATCTTGCACCACTGCTTGTTTCGGTGTTGATATCTCTGGTTTTTGCGATGTCCTAGCCGGTGTCATTTAACAATCCACATCCGAGTACGAGAGGAAGTACGCGAAACCAAGCTACGGAGGTATTAATGTAGCTGCCTAGCAACAGCGCATAAAACGCACCGCCAAGGTGCAAAAGTAATGAGATTATCGAGTTGGGCAGGCGCCACAAACCACTACGAATTCGGCCCCAAGTTTGAAACAAGGGTCTGCTCAATGGAGATCAACAGATCCACGGAGTCTCCTCCTCCCTCAGCAGTTAACTACTTCGTGGCTTTGCTGCTGCCTACCGATGGCGGGGATTTTAATGGGAGGACACCTCTGCGCCGCTGTATATTTACTTAACTGCTATTAGAGGAGCTGATGCAGTAAATGAGCGAAGCTGCCGCTGACTGAATACAGGGTTGAGGCAAATTTAAGAGAAGAAGTTAGTGCTAGTGCCCTTGACTATACTGTGAGTAAAACAAGATATTACTAGTTAAAGTTAGCTATTCTGCAGTAGACAGCAAGAAGAACACGGCAAATGTGGATACCGTGCTAGCTGATTGATAGTTAGTACATTTGGTACATTGACTCAGCCTTCACACGAGGCTTTAGGAAGCATTAAATAACGAATATTAGTAGAATATGACCATTTTAGAACACAGTACCCCCGATGACATACTCCAGTTCCCCGTACAGAACAACAATAGTTCCATTTAACGCCCTCTTTGCTGCTGAGAGACTGTTTCTGAGGTTATACAGTATACTTTAGGACACAACATGAGATTGATATACTCCTCGTGGCGATTGCCATTGATTCTCAATTCTCTCGCCATTTTGATGTGGATGCACTGGTAGCTCTGAGCTGGAGCTGTTTTATCCGCAGCCAGAGTGGTTCTCAGATACGAGTACGAGTTGCAGCCTAATTCGGCTTCGAATAACGCCGAAGTCTCCACTTTTGAATAGAAGTCTTCTTAGTGCTTCCCTGTCCAGCCGCTTGTCACAATCTACTCTACATTATTTTGGGCCTTACAACTGTCGACGAGCACAGAGCCTTTTTCCCATGAGTTGCTGTTCTTAGCAAACCACAAGCGTGTCAGTGGAAAGAGAAAATTCCTTTCACACTTGAGCGAGTATCTGGGGTTCAGCTACAGACAGCAAAAGGCTCTGAAACTCCGTCAGATCACGCGTATATATCCTAGCCTAACTGCTTGGGGCAGTAAATACCGCCAAGGAGTTGTGGGGAACCTTGTCTCACAAAGTAGTCAAGCAGGGATAACAATGCTGTAGATTGGACACATCTTGATGGTCCAGACGATGACCCAATGGCCTATGCCGAATCTGTCCGAGACCAAGTTAAGCTGTAAGTCATCTGCGCGTGGTTGATGGACAGCGCAGTTTTAGTGTTATAAATGCGGCCGACTACCACCCTGTCGACTGCATGCTGATTGATGATTCCCTATCGAATAAAAAAAGACTAAGCCCATTCAAAATGCCACCCATTCGTTTCGGAATCTTAATGGTTCCTTACCAAACCCTCGACGTCGCCGGGCCAGTGGACATCCTCTCCTCATGCTCGCGACCGTACCTCGAAGTCATGGAACGGGACGGTCTGGTCTCCAAGAACACTGCAGCTGCCGGCCTTGATATTGAATTTTACTACGTTGGTAATGAGCTGAAGCCCGTCCAACATACCGGCAGCCTTCAGGCACTACCGACAACCACCTGCGACACATGTCCACCTCTTGACTATCTATTAATCGGTGGACCGTCGCCGGGCTACCGCCTTCCGGAGTGTTTTGAATCATTCATTCGACGTCGATCCCAGGAGGTCAAGGCAATTTTCACAACCTGCACAGGCGCTCTGCTGCTGGCCCAAACGGGGATACTTGATGGCCGTGATGCCACTGTCAACCACGTGCTTCTGCCACAAGCCCGGCTACTGTACCCGAAAGTCCATTGGAATGACTCCCAACTGTGGGTCACAGACGGATGCTTCTGGACTGCCTCTGGGGCATGCGCGGGGATGGATATGTTTGCGCACTGGGTAATGGAAAATTGCCATCCTCAGGTTGTCAAGGCCAGCTTCATGATACTGGACTATACACCCAGAGACATCCACAGGCAGCATTTGACTACAATTCAGTGAAGCAAGAGGCATCCTTTCTCTTGTGTAGTTATCAGGGAACTGCGATCCATGGGGTGATGCTTTCCCCTGTACCCCAGACAATCTGGGTGTACAACCAGTATTTCAACTCTTCTCTTTTCTTCGTGCCGCTCCTTGCTGCTCTGGTGTTTAAACATAAACATACGACAGATTGGTGATATGACCATATTGTGATTTCTGTGGCAAACGTCTGTTCCTTCAAATGGGAGTAATGTCTTGAGAAATAGAGTGTCAATCAACACAGAACTGCAGTGAATAGCTGCTCTCAAGTCGCTCTATAAACGTAATCAGTCTCGCATAGGATCGGATCGATTGGAAACTAATCTGGCGTATAACAGAGGAGTATGACAATTGATCTTCCTCCAGATTACGACAACGATGAGCCGGGTGAGTAGGAGGGTCAGCCAGACAGTCTAGTGGGGGCTTAATCGTACATTGAGCAACCCAGTGTGCATCGTATGAAAAGAATAGGCAGGGGGTCTTTAACTTTGATGAAACTGGTTGGACGGGACACTAACTAGGTGACCATTTCAACGCAGGAGTCAGGTTGTTGGATCATAAATATCCCTTCAGAGCAAGAAGAAAATGCAGAACGCTCTCAGTGGGCGCCCCTCGGCCTGCAGAGACTCTCTCAAACCTGGACAACAGAGAAATCAATGTCCTTATAGCAATAGATTAATTGAGTACTAATATTCGACCTTACCGACCACGCCCAGTGTATTTGGGGCTGCATTTCCTACCAGTTACGGTACATCATTAGTAGCATTGTATGGTGTAGTCATTGTTGGGGAGGAGGAAGTGTGGGGCGCGGGGGGAGAGGAGAGAATGCAATCTCATAAAACTAAAATAGCTATATTAAAAGATTAAAATAGAAGCTCTTTACTCTCAGGTATGTAGCAGCCTAGCAGGACTGCAGGACTTCTAGAAACAGAGATAGAGTTATAGTAAATTAGTAATCCCTCGTATAGAGTTGTGCTCGGTCTAAGTTTAGACGAGTTCAACCCTGGTTAGCACTAAAGTGACTAAACTAGTATGATTTCAGGTTAGGCTTTAGAAATTAGATCTAAATTAGATCTATTCTAACTTAGTATGAGTTTCACGACAAAAACCTACTACGTGCTACGCCTAGGTAGGCCTAGCTAGGCCCCCTACTGACTAGCAATGATTAGATTTAGTTTAGTTTAGGTAAATGGATAAAACTCCCAATTACATCGCAGATTAGCCCCGCCAATGATGCCATCTGCATGCAGCCGGGCTGTCATGGAGAGTACAACAGTAAAGGTGCCCGGACCACTACCGCTGGGGGCCCAGTAGAGGTTAGAATTCTGCTCTGGCAGATGTCTCCCGTCCATGGTGACCACTTCCCACTCCAGCACGTTATCGGACCCCGTTCCGTGGCTGTTGGAGAGGATCGAGTGGCCTCCACCCAGGCCGAATCCGCCTGCGATAGCCACAATGTGACAGACGCCGCCAACAAAGCCCTGTCCCGTCGTGTTGGCCGTAGCATACGCCTCAAACCCTTGAACGCCGGCCCCGAGCTTGATGGCTGGCCCGTTGTAGTAGGAGGACTCATAAGTGTAGATGAACTGGGTCGAGCCCAGGTTACGTGTCCACAGGGACAGTCCACCTTTTCCCGTCGACATGCCCGCGTAATCATGGCCAGTATTTTTGATGACCAGCCGGATGTTTTGCTCCCTCGAAAACATGATCCCTCCCGTGACGTCCTCGGCTGACCTCACATCGATCAAGTAGCTGGCGAGGTTGCCCAGTTCACAAGGCTGAGGCCTGGGATTGAAATGGATCACAGGTGTAGTTCTTAAAGTACATGCTGAAGGCCTCGGAGGTACTGTCGATGCTGCTGATCCCACATGAAGCTCCGCATCAAGCTGTGGACCCCGTCACAACTGAGGACCATGTCACCAGTCTCAACAGTGCCGTCTGCAAGGCAGACCTCCACCGGGTCTGGGAATTGCGTGACATTCTTGATGATCGCTTTGGTATGGACAAATGATTTTGTCAGGCAGGCCGTCATACAGAATCTGCAGGAGATTGCGTCTTTCCAGGGGAAAGAAGCCAATACCATGACTTATAAGTTAGATTGGGTGCATAACGTACACAACTTAAAAATTGACGTACTTCTTCTCAGCATGGGTGTACAGTAGATTATCTTGTATCACCCGGCCATCCGGCCCCCGGTCCAAAAAAATGGTTCACTGGCACTGCGTCACATTGAACCGGAGGGAGATAGCTGAGTTGATGGGGACCCGTAGGCCACGTGGCTACATGGAGATGCCATTGCCCATTGACAGCGCAACCTCAGCATGCTTCTCGAGCACAACATGATTAATGCCGAACCGCTGGAGGCAGTTGGAGGCTACCATCTGGCCACACCGGCCCCAACACAATGATTAGGAATGGACGTTGAGTTGACAGTTGTATGATCTGAGTGACTCGGTGACTGTCAATCTATGAGCAAATACGTCAAGAGGAAGGTGTAGGCGTTTATGCAAGCGAACTGCTGGTGATAGTGAGGCCCGTCTTCCTGCTTTCTGCAAAGGGATGGGGTTCGGCCGATGGATGCCGCATTTTCAGTCCTGCAAGATCAAATAAGTTGCCATCAAGCTTCTTTAATTCTACCGAATAATGTAGTACAGCATACGATCTGGAGGTGATCACTGATACTAAAACGAGCTGATGTTTGCACCCCGTACGTGGAAATAGTGGCAATAGCTGACGATAGTTGTTACAGTTATAGGTGAGTCATATTCCTTTGTCCAATTTGTACAAAGAGTGTCAGGATGTATTTATAGCCCTTAGCCCATGCTTATAATGTAAGCAACCCCGGGGATGACGTGTCTCTTGCATTTCTCAATTCATCATCTCTGTCGCAGTTTGCATATCGCTCATTCAGTCAACAGTTAATGATCATCAATACCTCTTTTGGACCTAGACTTCGTTAATATATACAAGGGTGCAACGGGTGACGGCGCTGAATCTCCATTGAATGCGCTCGCAGTATCTTCAGATGCTCCAGATCCCGACCTATTTGCTTGCAACTCAATCCACACCGCCATCATGAACATCATCACTTTCATGCAAAACCGTCCTCGACTTACAGGTGTGGTCTCATTAGCTGCGGCCGGCAGCATCGTCGCCGCATACCTTGGCAAGCGACGCCTTGACCGGTCATACCCGAGAGTCTCCATCAAGGAACTTCCAAAGTCAAGTGCATGTCGCAACCTCGTGGAGAGCAGCGAAGCGGTCCCGAAGTCTGTATGGGGGATGGAAAAGTCAGCTCTGCTGGCCTCATGGTCTGGTGGCAACCAAACCCGCTGGGTCCCCTCCTTCGCAGCCCTTCAAGCGGATGTCCCCGTGTCCCTTCTCGCTGGGTACGGAGCATTTGACAGTGAACAGAGTAACACCGAGAAGGATGATGCGCATCATCTGATGCAGAATCTAGTTGCTGCCTTTCTTGATGCGCGGGCCGCCGGGCCGGAGGCGTGGTTTCTGGACAAAGAGGTGCCGCCACTGTCCTTTGCGCCAGGTAGTCTGTTATTCGGCGATCAAGGCAGCATGGGAGCCTTCATGCTTGGGACCTGGAGTACAAATCAGAAGTCTTCTATCCAGCCTCACGCTCTTGGTCCAGAAGCACCCGAGCCTTGCTCCGAGTTCCCGTCAAACAGGGACGCGATCCAAGATAGTCCCACCGACACAGCCGGAGCCGTGATGTACTGGAAATTTCCCGACGGGCTGGTCCGAACAGTGGACAAGGCAGCATCGTATGGTCTACCGTGGCGGTTCATGGATGGCGGATTCCAAGAATTCATTGTGGAAAGGGGTGTCAGATGGAATGGCCAGGGTGACATACATCAGTGTTGAATGCTCTAACCTCCACCCGGGCAGCCAGTCTACAAGGGATTTCAAGATGTTGCCATGGCTGGCTTATGAGCTTCACGTATTATATGCACAACTCCTCTGGCATAATACGGTGATGCAACTTCGTAACCGCACGAAAACTTGAGTTGATTTTCTACATTCACATTATGATAGAGAGTAGTAATAGAGATACCCCTCCGCTCATCTTCCCTACTGCTTATGTCCTATACCCGTGCATATCCAGACGCTTAGATATTGCTGATAATCCCTCGCTGACCATATCTTCCTGAATTCTCACTAGATACGGTAAATGACTTCGGGGTGATGTCAGCTTACCACTGTGGCTTATCCACGGGGAAAAGCGGACCGCTCTGCCCGCACTCAGCCGCTTGAGGACGACTCCGTTAAACAATAGGCAGAAGAAAGCATCGGAGGTGTATTTTCCGTTGATGAGACTTTGTCCCACATTCGGCGCAAGTTTTGGTTTTCCTCTTAGTGGATATAACTACCTTAAAGTAGCCGGTGATAGATGACAGTATGTGGCGCAATCATCCCAGACAAATCGCCCATTTGGACCTTTACTCAGCTAAGAACTATCACTAAGGAGCATGAGCTCCGATCCCTCGAAAACGGGTGGTCTAGCCGTTGAGAGCTTCCCAACCACGCAGCCAGCCATTGGATCAAGGTACGAGATAGTGGATGTCGTATCAGCGGTCGACTGATGCTTCTCTAGGCCGGACTCGCCGGTCAATTGCTCTGTGGGGACATCTACGCTGGCTAGACGCTCGTCGGTGTTGTAAGTTCCCCCGATCGAGAATATCACACTGTAAAGGACACTCCTGACAACCTCAGCCTCTCTTCCGCGGTACTATCTCTGCATTTGCAAAAAATTATCATAGGTTGTTAATTGGGGGAAATTGTAATGTCCGCTTCTGGCATGACTCGCTGGCTTGTACTTTTTCAGCGTGCGCTGGCCCGGCAATGTCCGTCTTTGCAGACAAAGAAACCAGCCTAGGGGCCTCATTGGGCAGTAAGGATCGATTTATCCAGTCTCTCACACTCACTGGGTGATCTCAGATGAGACTCCTGTTTTGTTTGCCTCCGATATGCCCCGAGTTGTCCATGCTTATCGTAGTCTTTCTTCCCATCCAGTCCTTGTCTGGATCCAGTATGGGGTTAAAGAAGGGGTGGAATTATCAACAAGCCGCAATTCTGTATTACAGAGCTGTTTCGTTCTTTTAACTCCAATCGTCAGTCTCGCATGTTTTTCAATGACCGTACCCTACGACCCTCTGCCTACACCCGTCATGGCCGTCACAACCAGGATCATGGCTGAGAGCCTGTCTGAAGAACGCATACCGCAAGCCATTTCCAAAAGCATGACGAGTCCATTGTGAATCCTCTCAATCCTCTTCCTCAGCGGCAACATCGTGGATGGCGTTTCTGGGCCGTTTTCCCAGGCCTCTGCTTTGCCATCCTTCTTGCTGCCCTGGACACCTCCGTTCTTGCCACTGCTCTCCCGACCATCGTGGACCAGCTGCACTCGGGCTCGCTTTATATATGGACAATCAACGCGTATTTTCTGGCTGTGGCTGCGGTCCAGCCTATCGCCGGCCAAGCGTCCGACATTTTCGGTCGGCGATACCCTATGATCATCTCCGTCGTCCTCTTTGCCCTGGGAAGCGGGCTCTGTGGCGGAGCGAGCACCACTGAAATGCTCATTGCCGCGAGAATCGTGCAGGGACTTGGAGGCGGGGGAATCTTTGTGATGGTCGATATCATCGCGGCTGATTTGGTAGCCCTTCGGGAGAGACAGAAGTTAATGAGTATCATCATGGGCACCTTTGCCCTGGGGACGTTTATCGGACCTGTCCTGGGAGGCGCCATCGTCACCAAAACGACCTGGCGGTGGGTCTTCTACATCAACCTCCCTGTAGCGGGAATTGCCCTGGTCTTAGTGGCTCTGTTTCTGAGGGTCAAATGGAACCGAGAGGGCACTCTCAAGGACCGACTTGCTCGCGTGGATTTCTCCGGGAATATGATCCTCTCTGCGGCGATTGTAGCCATCCTGATTGCCCTTACCCGGGGAGGAACCACGTATACTTGGAGCTCGTGGCACATCCTCGTCCCGCTCCTAGTCGGCGCTCTCGGCTGGTTCTATTCGGCCTGCATCAGGAATATATCGCGCGCGAGCCGACGATGCCGCGTCGCGTGTACAGCAACACCACTTCTCTGGTGGCCTACATTCTCACTTTCCTGCACGGGATCATCATGTCCTGGCTCTCGTTCTTCCTACCGGTTTACTTCCAGGTGATGCTGCGGGCCAGCCCCATGAGGTCCGGGGTGGATATTCTCGCCATCGTGATCCCTCTCATGCCAGCTGGCATCGCGGGTGGCCTCATGGTGGCCATCACCGGCCGGTAAAAGCTCACTATCATTCTCGGCTACAGTCTGATTGCCGTCGGGGTTGGTCTCCTGACCCTCCTGACTGACAAGTCGAGTACGGCGACATGGGTCATCTTCCAAATCATCACAGGAATCGGCGGCGGGCTGTCGCTCACCTCCACGCTGCCTGCTGTACAGGCTCCGCTGCCAGAGAAGGACGTCGCCATCGCCACCACCAGCTGGGCATTCGTGCGAAGTTTTGGCGCCATCTGGGGCGCCGCCATCCCCGCCGCCGTGTTCAACTCCAAGTTCGACAGACAGCTGTCTCACATCAGCGACCAGGCCACCCGCGCACTCCTGGCTCGTGGTGGGGCATATGAACATGCCACCAAGGTCTTCATTGAGACCTTTGACAATAATCCAACCGTGCAGCGTAAATCCTGGATGTCTATCAGTCATGCTTGAAGCTCGTTTGGCAGGTCTTGCTGGCGTTCGCCCTCGCGGCGTTTCCCCTTGCAGTGTGGATCCCGCAAGTGGAGTTGCGGAAGGAATTGGTGACGGAGTTTGGACTGGACGAGAAATATGACGAAAAGAAGAGACGTGAAGCCATTGAGCAAGAGACAGGAGTAGAGCTGTCGAATCGAAGCACTCACAGGGGCGACTAGTCGTAAGCTTCAATCAAGGGCAAGGCACTCAGGCGATATAGACATCAATATTCCATGATAAATGTACATTAGATGATAAATATTTACTCTCCTCTTTTTAGCAAGGCCCCGAAAGTTGTTTTCAACTCTTAAACAAATAGGAATACCTAAATATATCTGTATATTACATCCTGCCTTTGTGATAAAGAGCCAAAATGGAAAATAAAAAATGCTGTTTATCGAGACTCATAGTGTCATCTATCTACTTCTATAAGAATCTCTCATTTATTTCTAATAGAAGTGTTCTAAAGGGTTACGGCTAATAGTTGGCTGCTTGATATATGTCATCCATCTAATACCTATAGATCAAAACAAATGTGTTGATATCAATAAATTGTACTCTTGTGTCCACATTTATCGCAAATGGGAAGTTACATGATTCTTCATATGCAACATACAAGAAACAACATCACATATTACTATTCCGTAGGCCTACGCGCATTAAACCCGTCAATAATCATAGATTAGAGCTGAAGAGTTTTAGCATTGTCAGAATCTATCATCTTCCAATTTCTGATACCTCACCCTACGAACCACCACAGATCTGTTAATTCTCTCCACAAGAAAGTCATATAACCTTTCCTACTCTAGCTATTAGGATGAAGTCTGTTTGGCAGAGGGTTGGATACTTCTTCTGGTTTACTTTCCTTTGGAGACATGTTCCAGTTGGACTCCAACGTTACGATTGGCATAGTCGCAGCGAGAACAGCACATGCATTGTTCACGAATAGAGAAGGGCATGTGATGCTTGAGCCATGGATGTAATATCCATTTGACAAATACTTTGCACCTTAACAGAGGCAAAAACATGCCATGGTACATATCCCAAAACTATCAACGCTTAATTACTTCATAATTGTAGACCTTCTCTTGTTATATAACTTCTATTATGTCTACTGTTTTCATACATGTTAGCACCAGCCAATTAGCTGAGGCTAACTGAGCACAAACATACGCATTCATATCACACAATTTCTTTCTTGTTCCCAGATCCCACTTCTTCCATGATGAGTGCACTGAGACTGTGGGGCTGGCAGCTCGCGGGGCACCAGTAATGTCGTACGGTCCGTCCCGGCCGAAGCACTACTGCAACCGGCACAGAATATGGTTACGAGATCCTGCGTCGACTGCTTCCTTCAAGGCGGCGGTACGATCGCTCCGACGTCAAAGATGTCTCAGACGTCAAATAAGACTCCTGGTCTGGATCCTAGCAACTACCAAGTTTTGAGCATTTACGTGTCTGTCTTCCACAGTCTGACTGTCTGATTGATATGCCAAGGCCGCGCCGCATTCAATGTCTGTGGGTGTATAACTAGTTTTCCGTCTTTTTCTGGGCTCGCTCTAGTTAATGCTGTTCCTCAGGTCCCAGATATGCACTGTTTCATAGGGTCATTGATATCAGAGAGCTCTAGACAGGTCTTTGTGGTCTCGCATGCGGATGCTTCTAGGTTGAAGAAAATGCTTATTAAGAATGCAGACCACCTCACTATATGATTTGTCATATATGCATCCTACCACTAAGCTAAAATGGTGTCCTGATAAACTTCCAGCTAATAGAGATGATAGTGAAGTAACAGATAGACAACATGATCTGCATAGTCGCATATTTGTGAGGATCGAAATGTGATAGTTGCAGTCCCGCCAGACAGAGGAAAGAACTCTCAATACAGTGCTCCGAATGCGCTGAGTTGGCCCAGTTTCCCAATATACCGTCTTAATGGCCTGTAGTCGCTCCAAAACTTCCTGAGCGGACTGTGTCCAGAGTCATGGGATAGATAGATAATTAATTTCGCTAAGTGGCGACCTAATGAACAGGCAAGCATACATAAAATGAGAAAATTGAGAGGATACTAATTCATGAGCAAGACTGATACTGTAAGGTGCATCGGATTTTCTTTGCCAATCATAATGCTTGATTTCAACGTTTGTCTACGGCAAATCCTAATATTTGAATCTAAGTTGGCCTGAGTGTGATATGTTGTTTTAGGCTGTATAGTATCACCAGAAGTACAGGTTTGAAATCTGAATTAACATTTCCAATTTAGACTATTGTGAGGAAATACCCAATAACATGAAAACCCACACCAAGCCTAGAGTCAGGAAGCAATTTATCATAGCCCGGGAATTACCACATGTCCGCTGTAATATCATCCCCTCCAAAGGTTACCTGCAGAGCCACCAGGACATAGAAATCTAGGTCCATTATCAGCTCGCCGGAGCAAATGGCTGCAAACCAGCATTTACCATGCTCTTTACCGCCACAGATCAGGTCCTTGCTTGGATCTTCGAAAGCGCACTCCACAGATAGTTAGCCGGTATTTAGAAGATGCCATCCAAGAAAATAGTATGCTTTACCACGCCAGGGCCGCCAGGAATTGGAGTCTGCCGTAGGCCCCACAGATTCCGAGACAATGGAGCCGTCTGCGCAGGGGTGCTGAGTACAGTGTGGCATATTTCACAGGTCCGGGAAGATGTGTCCATGCTGTAAACATGTCACCATAGCAAGGCTAGAAGCTTCATTTTGGCTGCTGAAGACGAATAAGGGATGGATGTCTGTCTTGAATACCTTTTAGATTGTGAGAAGTGAACATAGGAGTTATTTGGGAATTGATAGAGAGCCTGCTGAGTTTTTATATCCTTTCCCTCCTAGTCCAGTATCACAGCTGCAGTTTAAGAAAAAGCCTATACTTTCACACCCCAGGGTGTGATCGACTGTATGACAGCGTATGACGCTTCACACTCTTACTTCATGACTTTAGACGCTATCTGGCAGGATGTGGTTGAAATACATTGACTGACGTGGAGATCCTGTTTTAAGCAAATGTAATAGCACAAGTATGATGAAAGCACGAAGGACTTTACGCATTGCCTTTAACAGGACATATTCTCCATGGAACAGGGATGTCTAGGCCTGTCTTAGGCTTGAAGCTGAGGAGCTTAACCAGGTATGATGAATGAACTTGTTTTCATACCTAGACTTTAGTGACAGCGAACCCCAGGAAGCAGATAT